>NC_092705.1:19235995-19535995 GCF_964275005.1 Diadema setosum
GCATCCACCCCCCCTGGGTGTGTTTTACTCTTGCTCTGCATCCCCACCCCCCTGGGTGTGTTTAGCTCAGTCTGCATTCCCCACCCCCTGGGTGTGTTTACTCTTGCTCTGCATCCCCACCCCCCTGGGTGTGTTTACTCTTGCTCTGCATCCCCACCCCCCTGGGTGTGTTTACTCTTGCTCTGCATCCCCCACCCCCTGGGTGTGTTTACTCTTGCTCTGCATCCCCACCCCCTGGGTGTGTTTACTCTTGCTCTGCATCCCCACCCCCCTGGGTGTGTTTACTCTTGCTCTGCATCCCCACCCCCCTGGGTTGTTTACTCTTGCTCTGCATCCCACCCCCTGGGTGTGTTTACTCTTGCTCTGCATCCCCACCCCCCTGGGTGTGTTTACTCTTGCTCTGCATCCCCACCCCCTGGGTGTGTTTACTCTTGCTCTGCATCCCCACCCCCCTGGGTGTGTTTACTCTTGCTCTGCATCCCCACCCCCCTGGGTGTGTTTACTCTTGCTCTGCATCCCCACCCCCCTGGGTGTGTTTACTCTTGCTCTGCATCCCCACCCCCTGGGTGTGTTTACTCTTGCTCTGCATCCCCACCCCCCTGGGTGTGTTTACTCTTGCTCTGCATCCCCACCCCCCTGGGTGTGTTTACTCTTGCTCTGCATCCCCACCCCCTGGGTGTGTTTACTCTTGCTCTGCATCCCCACCCCCCTGGGTGTGTTTACTCTTGCTCTGCATCCCCACCCCCTGGGTGTGTTTACTCTTGCTCTGCATCCCCACCCCCCTGGGTGTGTTTACTCTTGCTCTGCATCCCCACCCCCCTGGGTGTGTTTACTCTTGCTCTGCATCCCCACCCCCCTGGGTGTGTTTACTCTTGCTCTGCATCCCCACCCCCCTGGGTGTGTTTACTCTTGCTCTGCATCCCCACCCCCCTGGGTGTGTTTACTCTTGCTCTGCATCCCCACCCCCCTGGGTGTGTTTACTCTTGCTCTGCATCCCCACCCCCCTGGGTGTGTTTACTCTTGCTCTGCATCCCCACCCCCCTGGGTGTGTTTACTCTTGCTCTGCATCCCCACCCCCCTGGGTGTGTTTACTCTTGCTCTGCATCCCCACCCCCCTGGGTGTGTTTACTCTTGCTCTGCATCCCCACCCCCTGGGTGTGTTTACTCTTGCTCTGCATCCCCACCCCCCTGGTGTGTTTACTCTTGCTCTGCATCCCCACCCCCCTGGGTGTGTTTACTCTTGCTCTGCATCCCACCCCCCTGGGTGTGTTTACTCTTGCTCTGCATCCCCACCCCCTGGGTGTGTTTACTCTTGCTCTGCATCCCCACCCCCTGGTGTGTTTACTCTTGCTCTGCATCCCCACCCCCCTGGGTGTGTTTACTCTTGCTCTGCATCCCCACCCCCCTGGGTGTGTTTACTCTTGCTCTGCATCCCCACCCCCCTGGGTGTGTTTACTCTTGCTCTGCATCCCCACCCCCCTGGGTGTGTTTACTCTTGCTCTGCATCCCCACCCCCCTGGGTGTGTTTACTCTTGCTCTGCATCCCCACCCCCCTGGGTGTGTTTACTCTTGCTCTGCATCCCCACCCCCTGGGTGTGTTTACTCTTGCTCTGCATCCCCACCCCCCTGGGTGTGTTTACTCTTGCTCTGCATCCCCACCCCCTGGGTGTGTTTACTCTTGCTCTGCATCCCCACCCCCCTGGTGTGTTTACTCTTGCTCTGCATCCCCACCCCCCTGGGTGTGTTTACTCTTGCTCTGCATCCCCACCCCCTGGGTGTGTTTACTCTTGCTCTGCATCCCCACCCCCCTGGGTGTGTTTACTCTTGCTCTGCATCCCCACCCCCCTGGGTGTGTTACTCTTGCTCTGCATCCCCACCCCCCTGGGTGTGTTTACTCTTGCTCTGCATCCCCACCCCCTGGGTGTGTTTACTCTTGCTCTGCATCCCCACCCCCTGGGTGTGTTTACTCTTGCTCTGCATCCCCACCCCCCTGGGTGTGTTTACTCTTGCTCTGCATCCCCACCCCCCTGGGTGTGTTTACTCTTGCTCTGCATCCCCACCCCCTGGGTGTGTTTACTCTTGCTCTGCATCCCCACCCCCCTGGGTGTGTTTACTCTTGCTCTGCATCCCCACCCCCCTGGGTGTGTTTACTCTTGCTCTGCATCCCCACCCCCCTGGGTGTGTTTACTCTTGCTCTGCATCCCACCCCCCTGGGTGTGTTTACTCTTGCTCTGCATCCCCACCCCCCTGGGTGTGTTTACTCTTGCTCTGCATCCCCACCCCCCTGGTGTGTTTACTCTTGCTCTGCATCCCCACCCCCCTGGGTGTGTTTACTCTTGCTCTGCATCCCCACCCCCCTGGGTGTGTTTACTCTTGCTCTGCATCCCCACCCCCTGGGTGTGTTTACTCTTGCTCTGCATCCCCACCCCCTGGGTGTGTTTACTCTTGCTCTGCATCCCCACCCCCCTGGGTGTGTTTACTCTTGCTCTGCATCCCCACCCCCCTGGGTGTGTTTACTCTTGCTCTGCATCCCCACCCCCTGGGTGTGTTTACTCTTGCTCTGCATCCCCACCCCCTGGGTGTGTTTACTCTTGCTCTGCATCCCCACCCCCTGGGTGTGTTTACTCTTGCTCTGCATCCCCACCCCCTGGGTGTGTTTACTCTTGCTCTGCATCCCCACCCCCCTGGGTGTGTTTACTCTTGCTCTGCATCCCCACCCCCCTGGGTGTGTTTACTCTTGCTCTGCATCCCCACCCCCCTGGGTGTGTTTACTCTTGCTCTGCATCCCCACCCCCCTGGGTGTGTTTACTCTTGCTCTGCATCCCCACCCCCTGGGTGTGTTTACTCTTGCTCTGCATCCCCACCCCCCTGGGTGTGTTTACTCTTGCTCTGCATCCCCACCCCCTGGGTGTGTTTACTCTTGCTCTGCATCCCCACCCCCCTGGGTGTGTTTACTCTTGCTCTGCATCCCCACCCCCCTGGGTGTGTTTACTCTTGCTCTGCATCCCCACCCCCTGGGTGTGTTTACTCTTGCTCTGCATCCCCACCCCCTGGGTGTGTTTACTCTTGCTCTGCATCCCCACCCCCCTGGGTGTGTTTACTCTTGCTCTGCATCCCCACCCCCCTGGGTGTGTTTACTCTTGCTCTGCATCCCCACCCCCCTGGGTGTGTTTACTCTTGCTCTGCATCCCCACCCCCCTGGGTGTGTTTACTCTTGCTCTGCATCCCCACCCCCCTGGGTGTGTTTACTCTTGCTCTGCATCCCCACCCCCCTGGGTGTGTTTACTCTTGCTCTGCATCCCCACCCCCCTGGGTGTGTTTACTCTTGCTCTGCATCCCCACCCCCCTGGGTGTGTTTACTCTTGCTCTGCATCCCCACCCCCCTGGGTGTGTTTACTCTTGCTCTGCATCCCCACCCCCCTGGGTGTGTTTACTCTTGCTCTGCATCCCCACCCCCCTGGGTGTGTTTACTCTTGCTCTGCATCCCCACCCCCCTGGGTGTGTTTACTCTTGCTCTGCATCCCCACCCCCCTGGGTGTGTTTACTCTTGCTCTGCATCCCCACCCCCTGGGTGTGTTTACTCTTGCTCTGCATCCCCACCCCCCTGGGTGTGTTTACTCTTGCTCTGCATCCCCACCCCCCTGGGTGTGTTTACTCTTGCTCTGCATCCCCACCCCCCTGGGTGTGTTTACTCTTGCTCTGCATCCCCACCCCCCTGGGTGTGTTTACTCTTGCTCTGCATCCCCACCCCCCTGGGTGTGTTTACTCTTGCTCTGCATCCCCACCCCCCTGGGTGTGTTTACTCTTGCTCTGCATCCCCACCCCCCTGGGTGTGTTTACTCTTGCTCTGCATCCCCACCCCCCTGGGTGTGTTTACTCTTGCTCTGCATCCCCACCCCCCTGGGTGTGTTTACTCTTGCTCTGCATCCCCACCCCCCTGGGTGTGTTTACTCTTGCTCTGCATCCCCACCCCCCTGGGTGTGTTTACTCTTGCTCTGCATCCCCACCCCCCTGGGTGTGTTTACTCTTGCTCTGCATCCCCACCCCCCTGGGTGTGTTTACTCTTGCTCTGCATCCCCACCCCCCTGGGTGTGTTTACTCTTGCTCTGCATCCCCACCCCCCTGGGTGTGTTTACTCTTGCTCTGCATCCCCACCCCCCTGGGTGTGTTTACTCTTGCTCTGCATCCCCACCCCCCTGGGTGTGTTTACTCTTGCTCTGCATCCCCACCCCCCTGGGTGTGTTTACTCTTGCTCTGCATCCCCACCCCCCTGGGTGTGTTTACTCTTGCTCTGCATCCCCACCCCCCTGGGTGTGTTTACTCTTGCTCTGCATCCCCACCCCCCTGGGTGTGTTTACTCTTGCTCTGCATCCCCACCCCCCTGGGTGTGTTTACTCTTGCTCTGCATCCCCACCCCCCTGGGTGTGTTTACTCTTGCTCTGCATCCCCACCCCCCTGGGTGTGTTTACTCTTGCTCTGCATCCCCACCCCCCTGGGTGTGTTTACTCTTGCTCTGCATCCCCACCCCCCTGGGTGTGTTTACTCTTGCTCTGCATCCCCACCCCCCTGGGTGTGTTTACTCTTGCTCTGCATCCCCACCCCCCTGGGTGTGTTTACTCTTGCTCTGCATCCCCACCCCCCTGGGTGTGTTTACTCTTGCTCTGCATCCCCACCCCCCTGGGTGTGTTTACTCTTGCTCTGCATCCCCACCCCCCTGGGTGTGTTTACTCTTGCTCTGCATCCCCACCCCCTGGGTGTGTTTACTCTTGCTCTGCATCCCCACCCCCCTGGGTGTGTTTACTCTTGCTCTGCATCCCCACCCCCCTGGGTGTGTTTACTCTTGCTCTGCATCCCCACCCCCCTGGGTGTGTTTACTCTTGCTCTGCATCCCCACCCCCCTGGGTGTGTTTACTCTTGCTCTGCATCCCCACCCCCCTGGGTGTGTTTACTCTTGCTCTGCATCCCCACCCCCCTGGGTGTGTTTACTCTTGCTCTGCATCCCCACCCCCCTGGGTGTGTTTACTCTTGCTCTGCATCCCCACCCCCCTGGGTGTGTTTACTCTTGCTCTGCATCCCCACCCCCCTGGGTGTGTTTACTCTTGCTCTGCATCCCCACCCCCCTGGGTGTGTTTACTCTTGCTCTGCATCCCCACCCCCCTGGGTGTGTTTACTCTTGCTCTGCATCCCCACCCCCCTGGGTGTGTTTACTCTTGCTCTGCATCCCCACCCCCCTGGGTGTGTTTACTCTTGCTCTGCATCCCCACCCCCCTGGGTGTGTTTACTCTTGCTCTGCATCCCCACCCCCCTGGGTGTGTTTACTCTTGCTCTGCATCCCCACCCCCCTGGGTGTGTTTACTCTTGCTCTGCATCCCCACCCCCCTGGGTGTGTTTACTCTTGCTCTGCATCCCCACCCCCCTGGGTGTGTTTACTCTTGCTCTGCATCCCCACCCCCCTGGGTGTGTTTACTCTTGCTCTGCATCCCCACCCCCCTGGGTGTGTTTACTCTTGCTCTGCATCCCCACCCCCCTGGGTGTGTTTACTCTTGCTCTGCATCCCCACCCCCCTGGGTGTGTTTACTCTTGCTCTGCATCCCCACCCCCCTGGGTGTGTTTACTCTTGCTCTGCATCCCCACCCCCCTGGGTGTGTTTACTCTTGCTCTGCATCCCCACCCCCCTGGGTGTGTTTACTCTTGCTCTGCATCCCCACCCCCCTGGGTGTGTTTACTCTTGCTCTGCATCCCCACCCCCCTGGGTGTGTTTACTCTTGCTCTGCATCCCCACCCCCCTGGGTGTGTTTACTCTTGCTCTGCATCCCCACCCCCCTGGGTGTGTTTACTCTTGCTCTGCATCCCCACCCCCCTGGGTGTGTTTACTCTTGCTCTGCATCCCCACCCCCCTGGGTGTGTTTACTCTTGCTCTGCATCCCCAC
Organism: Diadema setosum; assembly: GCF_964275005.1. Lineage (NCBI taxonomy): Eukaryota > Metazoa > Echinodermata > Echinoidea > Diadematoida > Diadematidae > Diadema > Diadema setosum. Next base: position 19,241,926 of record NC_092705.1, read on the forward strand.
CCCCCTGGGTGTGTTTACTCTTGCTCTGCATCCCCACCCCCCTGGGTGTGTTTACTCTTGCTCTGCATCCCCACCCCCCTGGGTGTGTTTACTCTTGCTCTGCATCCCCACCCCCCTGGGTGTGTTTACTCTTGCTCTGCATCCCCACCCCCCTGGGTGTGTTTACTCTTGCTCTGCATCCCCACCCCCCTGGGTGTGTTTACTCTTGCTCTGCATCCCCACCCCCCTGGGTGTGTTTACTCTTGCTCTGCATCCCCACCCCCCTGGGTGTGTTTACTCTTGCTCTGCATCCCCACCCCCCTGGGTGTGTTTACTCTTGCTCTGCATCCCCACCCCCCTGGGTGTGTTTACTCTTGCTCTGCATCCCCACCCCCCTGGGTGTGTTTACTCTTGCTCTGCATCCCCACCCCCCTGGGTGTGTTTACTCTTGCTCTGCATCCCCACCCCCCTGGGTGTGTTTACTCTTGCTCTGCATCCCCACCCCCCTGGGTGTGTTTACTCTTGCTCTGCATCCCCACCCCCCTGGGTGTGTTTACTCTTGCTCTGCATCCCCACCCCCCTGGGTGTGTTTACTCTTGCTCTGCATCCCCACCCCCCTGGGTGTGTTTACTCTTGCTCTGCATCCCCACCCCCCTGGGTGTGTTTACTCTTGCTCTGCATCCCCACCCCCCTGGGTGTGTTTACTCTTGCTCTGCATCCCCACCCCCCTGGGTGTGTTTACTCTTGCTCTGCATCCCCACCCCCCTGGGTGTGTTTACTCTTGCTCTGCATCCCCACCCCCCTGGGTGTGTTTACTCTTGCTCTGCATCCCCACCCCCCTGGGTGTGTTTACTCTTGCTCTGCATCCCCACCCCCCTGGGTGTGTTTACTCTTGCTCTGCATCCCCACCCCCCTGGGTGTGTTTACTCTTGCTCTGCATCCCCACCCCCCTGGGTGTGTTTACTCTTGCTCTGCATCCCCACCCCCCTGGGTGTGTTTACTCTTGCTCTGCATCCCCACCCCCCTGGGTGTGTTTACTCTTGCTCTGCATCCCCACCCCCCTGGGTGTGTTTACTCTTGCTCTGCATCCCCACCCCCCTGGGTGTGTTTACTCTTGCTCTGCATCCCCACCCCCCTGGGTGTGTTTACTCTTGCTCTGCATCCCCACCCCCCTGGGTGTGTTTACTCTTGCTCTGCATCCCCACCCCCCTGGGTGTGTTTACTCTTGCTCTGCATCCCCACCCCCCTGGGTGTGTTTACTCTTGCTCTGCATCCCCACCCCCCTGGGTGTGTTTACTCTTGCTCTGCATCCCCACCCCCCTGGGTGTGTTTACTCTTGCTCTGCATCCCCACCCCCCTGGGTGTGTTTACTCTTGCTCTGCATCCCCACCCCCCTGGGTGTGTTTACTCTTGCTCTGCATCCCCACCCCCCTGGGTGTGTTTACTCTTGCTCTGCATCCCCACCCCCCTGGGTGTGTTTACTCTTGCTCTGCATCCCCACCCCCCTGGGTGTGTTTACTCTTGCTCTGCATCCCCACCCCCCTGGGTGTGTTTACTCTTGCTCTGCATCCCCACCCCCCTGGGTGTGTTTACTCTTGCTCTGCATCCCCACCCCCCTGGGTGTGTTTACTCTTGCTCTGCATCCCCACCCCCCTGGGTGTGTTTACTCTTGCTCTGCATCCCCACCCCCCTGGGTGTGTTTACTCTTGCTCTGCATCCCCACCCCCCTGGGTGTGTTTACTCTTGCTCTGCATCCCCACCCCCCTGGGTGTGTTTACTCTTGCTCTGCATCCCCACCCCCCTGGGTGTGTTTACTCTTGCTCTGCATCCCCACCCCCCTGGGTGTGTTTACTCTTGCTCTGCATCCCCACCCCCCTGGGTGTGTTTACTCTTGCTCTGCATCCCCACCCCCTGGGTGTGTTTACTCTTGCTCTGCATCCCCACCCCCTGGGTGTGTTTACTCTTGCTCTGCATCCCCACCCCCCTGGGTGTGTTTACTCTTGCTCTGCATCCCCACCCCCCTGGGTGTGTTTACTCTTGCTCTGCATCCCCACCCCCCTGGGTGTGTTTACTCTTGCTCTGCATCCCCACCCCCCTGGGTGTGTTTACTCTTGCTCTGCATCCCCACCCCCCTGGGTGTGTTTACTCTTGCTCTGCATCCCCACCCCCCTGGGTGTGTTTACTCTTGCTCTGCATCCCCACCCCCCTGGGTGTGTTTACTCTTGCTCTGCATCCCCACCCCCCTGGGTGTGTTTACTCTTGCTCTGCATCCCCCTGGCTCTTGCCCGAGTACTGCACTACAAAATGATATAGAAAAATATTAATTTCTTAAAAGCTACAAACACTCGACCAGACAAAGACAGTGTCAAAGAATGCGCCAAACCTATTTGATGGGTTGTAAACAAGAGTGTATATCTTGTTTAAACTCCACCCCCTTGGTGTGGCACATGATACTGTTTCTTGTCCAGTCGAGTGTTTGCGTCTTTTAAGAAATTAATATTTTTCTATATCGTTTTGCATAAGTCTTGTTTACTACATGATATGGGAAACGTCAAGCAGTCACACCAACACACTATTTTGATATCATTTTGTATACTGTGATGTATACAAAGTGAAGTGGATGTCACATTTCACACTTAGCAATTTCACAACACACCCGAAATTACAAGGCTGAATAAATGAATTTTATTTTCCATTTCATATGCTAGAGTATATAAGATAAATATGTCAAAAGTGCAGATTGTACAGACCCCAGGGCCGGGGTGTGCTGTCACAGTGCCGACTGGGTGGGCACCGCGACAGCACACCTCCTGGGGTCTGTACATTCTGCACTTTTTGACATTTTATCTTATATATTCTGCATACAAAATGAGATGGGTGTCACATTTCAATCTGGGCACTCTGAAAATAAAGACAAAACAGGTTCTGAAAATAACTGATTTTAATTTCGTAACATTATTTCTTCTTTATTGCAATCAACTGTACAAGATATCTACAAGACGTCCATCAATCTGTCTTTATATTAAAGATTTGATGCTTGACCAGGTCTTTGAGCGATTTTTAAGTCTTAAGATGAAGCTGTCGTTATTATAGGCTAAGTCATGTTCTTCAGCTAAATGTCTCGAGGCAAGGGGCAATACTGTTATACGACATACATCACAAAGCACGTCGCCAGCTATTTTGTTGGTTTCTTGGGAGAATTAAAACCAAAAGGGGCCAAATTCATCTATTGGAGAGCCTCCATTCAGTCTTATGGTTTAAGATATTAGATTTATATCGTCTGCCAGGAAATACCAAAATGGATTGTCGATATGATCTAAATATTATCTAACCTTACTTGGAAGTACAAATGGTTTTAAAAGCAGTTCCGCCCGAAAGTATATACAATTAAAAGTGAAACTTGTTCGCAGTCATTTACATTCTAAGATCATTCAGATTTTATCATAAAGGAATAAAGTTATCTGGGATGAAGCAAAGAATCAGGCAGTCCCCAAAAAGATAGCCAAGTCACTTAATAAAGACTTTAGATGCATTACCCGGGATCGTAAAAGTCGTCCCCACCGTGATGACCAATGTGAAGTACGGGAGGGGAGGCCCCGGCCGTCGAAGATGGCTCTATGGTCAGCTCTAGTATGGGTTGTTTGAGCGTGGATTAGTCTCGTTGGTTGTAGGCCCCACTAAGGCAATGGGATGCTCGGCATTCTGGGTCGTAGACTGGACAAGTAACCTGTAGAAGTCTTATTAACTAGACATAAGAACATAATATCGATCATAAACTTTTCCGCAGTCTGCATCTCACTACACTGAAATAAGTATTACTTTTCACTTGTTTTTTTAGTTTTACTTTTTCAAATAAAAAGAAAACCAAACCGAAGTCGAGGATATAAATATGGTGGCACATGGCATGTAGTAGCAGAGCAATTTTCTATATTTTCTGTCCCAAATATGAAATTCAAAAACCAAAAGGCAATGATGAGAGCTTACAGCCAATACATTATCACCGCTGAAAACCGTATTCTGCTAAAAATTAATGATGTCCACTTGAGCTAACTGCTACATTCTATAAATGGTTACGGAACCTGTACAGGAGATAAAGAGATAAAGTGGCATATTGGACACGCCCTATACCGTAACACAAGTGACAATACATATTGCAAGCATAGATTTAAAAGGCACAGACTAACTACTAATGGCCCATTCGTGGCGGGTGCAGGTGGACTGTTGTCTGCTGCCGGGGATGGCTCCGTGGTCAGTCCAGCAGGTGTCCGAGCTGGGATTGGTCTCACTGGCTGCACGTCCCCCATAAAGGCTGTTGGGACACTCGGCATGGTGGGCTTGTTGACTACACAGGCATAAGAAAGCATTGGATGCACACATTGTGTGTATTTTTTTCCTCGCTAAGACCATAGATCTATATAGTCTACAGATATTTCTTGAAGCAAATAAATAGATAAATAAATAGAGGGCTAAATGTGTTTTACTTATATTTGCTTTGAATACCGGTACAAAGGAGCCAAAGTAGACAGCTGCCCAACTCCAGGGAGAGATGATGTCCACGAAACGGCCGTGTGGTCCTCCCCGCTCTTCACCGGCATGATGTCGGATGCCTTGCTGCAGGGAAAAATGACTCGTTCCTCAGCATGCACGACTCCTCCATGAAGCAAAGACTCTCCTCCAGTGGTGATACAGGCTGGTCTCTATCCACGCTGTCCCCTTTAATACTTTTCACCAAGGAGGTGGTCCCACCTTCCTGTTTTCACTGAAGCTACCCCCTAGCCAATGACAGGAGTAAAAACTCTCTTCAACGCCCATATGAGAAAATCCCTCGTTTTCATTGGTTCTCACAAAATGAGCAGTTTCTCAATATATCCTGTGACGCGACCCAAAGTGGGTGCGGTTAGCATTCCTAGTCAAGGGATTCCAATCATTAGTCTAATTTTATTCAAATGCATGTGAATTCCTGCTTGTTATGTGGGGCAAACTATACTAGGAACAATACAAAAGGGGCAAAATGTCCACTGACTGCCCTATTGACAAAATACCGTGTCTTCATTGGTGCTACGAACAAAATCAGCTGTTTCTTAGGCTGGGTTCACATAGAAGTACGGTATACGGTATTCGCTATTCGTTATTCGCTATAACTAATGCTATACGCTATTCGGGCATGGCGGGTCACAAATAGGTAGCACGCGTGTCCTACTTTAATACTTTTGGCGCCGTCAAGTCGACCCAGTGCACCATCGCCCGCACCATGCATCAACTCCCTATCCCATGCAGAGAGGATTTCTTCCTCCTATAATACACAACCATCCCAGCAATCTTATTAACTATTTCTAAACTGAGATTACATTGGAACGTACCAGTTTTGTTACAAGAAAGCTATGAATTGAGTGTATGAATAAAAAAAGGACCCAACTCCAATGGGGGTCATTTTGGATAAATCAATTAAAACTTATTATTTTTAATTTGTTTAATAACGTTCTATTTGATCATGATACACAACACTGCATCAGAATATCAGTCTACATGCTTATTTTTGCTAAAGGGCAAATTCAGACCAAAATTGTCATCATTTTATAAACGAGAGATGGTATACGCTGCACGAAAATCGAACAAGCACGATTCCCACTATACGCAGCTATACGGCATTTTCGAATAGTGCCCTCTTATGTGACCCGGTATTAGGAAATTCTATAGCTCAATTCAAGCTTTTCGCGTGCCCTCGAAAACGTGCACCTTATACCCGAATAGTATACTCCTATGTGAATCCAGCCTCAGAGTAGGCCTGGCCTATCACACGAACCAAACTGGGTGCGGTTAACATTCTTAGTCAAATGATTCCTTTCAAAAGCTGAAATATATTCGAATGCATGCGAATTCTCGTTAACTGATGCTGTGTGAGGCAAACTACTACGAACATTACAAAATAGGCAACCTGACCCCTCGATCGATGCCTTATTGAGAAAATGCCGTGTTTTCATTGGTGCCAACAGAATCAGCAGTTTCTCAAAGTAGGCGTAGCCTATCACACGACCCAAACTGGGTACGGTTAACATTCTTAGTCAGTTGATTCCTTTTAAAACCCGAATCGTATTCAAATACATGTAAACTCCCGCCGCCTGATGCTATGTGAGGCAAGCTACAACGAACATTATCACTCGCTGCCCTAATGACAAAAAAAAAAATATACCGTGTCTTCATTAGTGCTATCGAAATCAGCAGTTTTTGCAATGTCTCCCAAGAATCCAAACTGTGTGCGGTTAACATTTCTAATCATGATCCCTTTCATGATCCCTATGTTATATTTTTGGAACCCACATCCTACAAGCTTTGCTTTTTAGTGGGTTCCTCATATTACACGTTAATTATATGTCCTTATACATTTGTGCATTATTGGTTCAAACTGACCATTGTGTGAAAAAAAAAACTTTTCTGCTTCAAATCAAATGGAATATAAAACTTGTACGAAATGTGAAATATGGAACGTGAATTAAAAAAAAAAAACAAAAAAAAACAAAAACCTGAATCCCATTCAAATGCATGCAAACTCCCACCACCTGGTGATATGTGAGGCAAGCTACCACGAACATTACAAAAGGGGCAACCTTATCACTCGCTGCCCTAATGACAAAATACCGTGTTTTCATTAGTGCTATCGAAATCAGCACTTTCTCAAAGTCACCCAAGGATCCAGACTGGGCGAGGTTATCATTTCTAGTCAAGTGATTCCTTTCAAAATCTGAATCGTATTCAAATGCAGCAAACTCCCGCCACCTGATGCTATGTGAGGCACTGAGCCACTATCAACAATACAAAAGGAACAAGATGTCCTCTGGGTGCCCTATGTGGACAATTCCCCGTGTCTTCATTGGTGCCATCGAAATCGGCCGTTCTTGAAAGATGCCTATCACGACATCCGTCTGAGAGGTGTTACAGAAAAAAAAACCCAATCATTTAAACAATCTTTTTTTTTTTATAACCCCAGATTGTTCCGTGTCGCTTAGAAGTCACACGCTCTATCGCAGGTCTTATACCGAATTGCTTTGACCATGGACATTCATCACCCGTTAATACAGTTTCTGTCAAAAGCGTTGCAATAACATTTTAAACATGCTTTCCTACTTGGATCCCATCATGACAGCCTGCCTGGATAAAAAGAAGGAGGCGTTATAGAGCGGTTTGGAACATGGAACACGAAAGCCAGGAGAAATGCTACTTTTTCAATAAGCCAGTTCGGAGATAGCTCATGTGCACATGGGTACAAATGGCCTTTCATTTTCTCAGTTGGTTAGGCACTTCACTCAATTCAAAGCGACATAATGCAGTAGCTTGCTCAACATAGCAATTTATGGAACTCGTATTCTAACAAAGAATGAACCTGTGTAGATGAAGTGACCAGAATGGTTCGCCGAACCATTCTGGTGTCAATCAACACTTTGGGAAGCATCCATTTCATTGTGCTGTTTTGAATACATTAACAAACATTTTCTATTAACATTGCCAAATACCAGGCTTGCTGTCAGGTGGGATGTACTGGCAGGCACGATTTATAAGGATTACATGAATAATCATAATATTACAAATGCTTATCTCAGTGAATTTAAAAAGCAACTCGGTACATGACCTTTTTCTGCTCATGCTCAAACTGGAACCCTGAACTGGCTTATTGTCATGCTCTAGGGCCTACGCATAAATTTGCAAAAGAGCGAAGAGATATCACTTCTTTTCTAGTAACCACCTGCCTGCGCCACCAAACTGAGTGCAGATAACATTTTCTAGTTAAGTGAATGCTTTCAAAAGCTGAATTATATCTAAATGCATGAAAACTCTGACTGTCTTTTGCTATGTGAGGCAAGCAACGGCGAGCATTACAAAGGAGGAAAACAAACAAGTCTCTTCCTTCAAGACAAATTCCTTGTCGTCTTTAGTGCTAACAACCAGAGATTCAGCAAATTTCATACGCTATATTACGTAATCAAAACAGCTTGTGCTTTACATGGGGCCTGTCATAAGAATCCTGCAAACTGTGAAAATTTGAATTCTATGATTACTCAAGCAATTATCGGCGCCTGTTGCCTTTGAGACCAACTTCTGTAGACATAACCAAAGGAGCAAGATGTGTAGACCTACTCCCTGCCCTCATGACAAAATCATTTTCTTTACCAATGCAAATTGAATCAGCAGTCCCCCCCCCCCCAAGCTCCTGTTATATTTTATGTAATTAGCCGTAATATTAGTCTTAGCAGCCATATTGGAATTCAAAATGGCGGGCAAACCGTTCGTCAGACAGATCACATTATTCCATTTCCTAACCAAGCGTGTTATAATATTTATGTGCAACCAATTTCAGCGACATTCGTCATTTAGAGCTTAAGATAGGGATTTTCAACTTTTTGGTCGAGACAGCACACTGAAATTCAAAATGACGGCCATTCGATATGTTTGTCAGACATTTCAAATCCATCCGTCACATGAATTTGAATTTAGCATGTCCAAAAGCCCTTGTGTGCGAAATATTAACCCTATAAAGTCAAAGGGGGGGGGGGGGGGGCACATTGTGCCCCCTACCATATTTTCATTTGCCACTCCTACACCCTTTACCCAATTTCAACGAAATTTGGTGACTTTTCCTAAAATCTTATTGCGAACATTTTGATATATAATTTAGCTATGTCCGATATTGCTGGTTGCTATGGCAACCGTAAACTGACAACCATGTTCATCAGATCTTGCTTGATTTTCTGTTCCAATTTCAGTTAACAATATAATAATGGATGAAAGGGCGGTTTTCTTGGCTGTAATTTGCTGAAGGACAAAATATGAAGTGATTATGGTTATGAATTACCCTGAAATGGTCTTCTTATTATTTCCTTTATTTTTTATATAATATAGGCATCAAACAATAGATATAATAGAAATAATCGAAAATACAGCATTTTCCAAAGACTTCCCTTCTATTTTGTGTTATCTTCACACAAGCTTTGCCGGTAATATCATTTGTTTATAATCTACAAACTCAAAATTTCAATACTTTGGAAATATGACATATGATACCAATATAATTGTGCCCATTCCAAGCAATACATCATAGGTTTCATATATTTCTTTATATTGCAATGAATAGCGCCCCCACATGTTGACCTTAAGAAAGTTCAAACAGTGAAGGTTGACTTGCTTTTCCTTTGGGGTAAATATGAAAATGATTGATATAAAAAAAAACCCATATATACTGGGGATAAAGAAACAAAGAAAAAAACCTGATTTTAGCGTATTTTCTATGTATTTCTTTATATTTTGGTGAATAGCGCCCTCAGTGGATGACCTTGAGAAATTTCAAATATTGGGTCATGTAGTGTATGAGTTGCTCTACTCATGTACCAAATATGACGGTCATACATCATATAATAAAAAAGTTATATAGGGGGGCACAATGTGCCCCCCCCCCCCTTGGGCCTGGAAGGGGTCAAAATAGCTTGGGCTTTATAGGGTTAGTGCCACAAGTCATTTAGAAGCCAAGACAAAAATCTTTAAGCCCTAATTGTTTCTTCATGGCGGCCATGATATTGGAATTCAGGATGGCGGCCGACCTAGTGGTCATGTCTCTTGGACCCCGTTTACAGTGCGGGGCCGGGCTCGGCCTCTGCTCGGCCGCGGCCGAGCCCGGCCTCAATTGCGCGGCCGAGCCTCGCAATTTTGTCCGTTTACACTGCTGGGCTCGGCCGCGCTTTTAATTCAAACCTTTCAATATTTTGTCGTAGTGGCGCTCTGCTTGTAAACAAACGCAATTTGGTATAGCCTGGTTTTCAGACCCTTTGCCAACTGGATTCCGTGGCGCCGAAGTCGCCGTTCGGGCGAAGGCCTTTGCCAAAGGAAAAATCCTTTGCAGGACAAAACCACCGTAAACTATACTAGTTTTCCACGTTGAGGGGGTTAATATCGTGAATAGCGAAATAGTACGGGCAGAGGATCTGGAAGCCAGACTAAAATTGGCCGCGCATTTGGCCCAGTTTGCGTTTACACCAAGAAGAAGCCGGACTCGGCCGCGGCTCGGCCGCGGCCGAGACCACCTCCAGAGCGAGGCCAAATGCGAGGCCAATTTTGGCCTCGCATTTGGCCTTTTGCGCGTTTACACTGAAGCGGGGCTGGGCTCGGCCGCGGCCGAGCCTCGCACTGTAAACGGGGTCCTCGATCCTGCAATTTTTTAAATCAGCGTATATCAACATTTAAATCAGCATATATCGTTAACGTGTTTGGTTGATGTTATTATTTTACTTATCAAAAGTCATGTTGAACTGACAAAGACTCGATTTTCCTTTAAATAAACTATAGGGCCGATAATGCAAATGCATGTGGACTTTGCGTTGATTCATGATACCCTCGACGGCATGTGCAATGACCAAATGAATGTCTAAATACATGACGTCATATGTTTCATACTAGTCTTCTATTATTTTTCTTATACGCCCATAAAAAAAAACACACACACACACACACTTCAAAACCAAGATCCTACCAGTGGCCTATTTGTCAGTCATTTAGGTACTAATGATTAATGAAAGAAATTGGAATGCGGCTTTCCCTAGCCTGGAACCCCGTTTACACTGCGAGTTCATTTCAGTGTAAACGCGCAAAAGGCCAAATGCGAGGCCAAAATTGGCCGCGCATTTGGCCACGCTCTGGAGGTGGTCTCGGCCGCGGCCGAGCCCGGCCTTTTCTCAGTGTAAACGCAAACTGGGCCAAATGCGCGGCCAATTTTAGTCTGGCTTCCAAACCCTCTGCCTGTACTATTTCGCTATTCAGGATATTAACCCCCTCAACGTCGAAAACTAGTATAATTTAAGGTGGTTTTGTCTTGCAAAGGATTTTTCCTTCGGCAAAGGCCTTTGCCCGAACGGCGACTTCGTCGCCACGGAATCCAGTTTGTTTACAAGCAGAGCGCCACTACGACAAAATATTGAAAGGTATGAATTAAAAGCGCGACGGAGCCCGGCAGTGTTAACGGACAAAATTGCGGGGCTCGGGCCCCGCAATTGAGGCTGGGCTCGGCCGCGGCTCGGCCCAGCCCCGCACTGTAAACGGGGTCTATCATGCTTCCATGTTCAAAAGACATTGCAGTTGAACACCGAAGTTATGTCCACTATACTGTGAAGGTGTATTCCAATGTCTTTTGTTAATCAAGTAGTTCCTGAATTTGGGAGCGTTGTGAATGTCAGGGGGGCTGAGAAAACAGAGGTACATAATTATTATGTACTGTATGCAACAGTTTCGTAATCAAAACGTCACTCTGTTATGGCGATCGCGTTTAATATAACAGCTAATGCTCTCCACTACTATACCCCCCCCCCAAAAAGTGCTGGAGAAGAAGTGGAGTCTCTTCGTAATTTGTGCGAATAGCATATGGGTTCTATAGCAAGACAAACCCTAACGCTAACCCTTAGCATTTCACTGGCTTTGATGTTCCATGCTCCACGTCGCTCTTCCATAGAGTTTGGATATGGAAACCAAAGAAGAGGTTCTTGATTTTAAGAATTTTGAACTGTATTTCAGAGGAAATTTTGAAATCTTGTATGCAACTTGGTGGTTATCGTGTATGGAATGATATTTTTTTTTCTTCTTGAAATCTCCTTGTTATTAATACCTCCGGACTGAATATTAATATCTCATAAAAAAGATGATATTTAACAATCTTGCGTGTATTTAGCGCCATTATATGTTACAATGTATAATGTGATTTGATACCACTAAATGTGAAGTGATGTAGCGCCATCTGGCGTCACCCTCTTAGCCACGGTAAATAAACTCAATCACAAATCATACCTCAAAGTCGTACGGTTATTCCTTTATTTCTCTAATTCTTGGTGTTAACTAACCCTTGGCGTGGTGGCAGCTAGGTCTCACTCACGTCAATCGAGCCGGTAAGCCAACTAAAGAAATTTTACCCTTTATATTGGGGCCGTGCGTGCCGTGTTATATCGGTGTAAGACGAGAGGTTCAATTTAATTTCGATTTGTGCATAGTCCCATACATACACACCGACGATGTGTGATAAGACACTACGGGACAATACCAAGGGCAGGCTAAGGCCGCGCTGGCCACCGCGGCAGCCGGGGCGCCTGAGCGCTGGCGTCCGGCTAGCAGGTCACTGCAAGCGCGAGACAGTTTGCGCGATTCTGCCAACGAGCAGCTAAACTCTAAACCTTGCTTTCGTGCAAGCACGTCCGAGAATAGGACAATTTCAGTCGAAGTGAAGAGTGGATCACACATCAATCTAATCAAAGAATCCGCAGCTGATTATTTTGGTTTTGATGTTGCTGTTGATGAGTTCGGGTTCAGCGACTATTTTCTTGATGATGACGTTTTGCTGGCTAGTCTTGTCGATCAGACTCAAATCGTCGGATTGACCTGTTTCATGTTTGTGTTTGACGGGTATGAGATGGTGTTTGATGGTGTGGTGGTCCACGATGAATACTTGTCAGATACTCGAGTTGATGTTGTTGGTGGAGCTCCCTTCATGGAGCAGAATGACATCTCTGTTCGCCCCTCCAAGAAACAGATCATGTTTGGTGATAATGTCACTTGCTCGTACGGTTCGTCTTCCCCTCCAGTTGTTGATTCGCCTTTCGCATGTTTTTATGGCATGGGAGAGGTGAATGGGGACAATTCAGGATGGTTGACGGGGAACAGTCAACATGATTGTAGTGAAGGTCTCAGGCATGAAGAACATGGGTTGAATGTGATCGCCAATGATTGCAAAGATCAGGGATGTGAGATGAATCCCAGAGATGAGGGATATGAGATGAATCCCAGAAATGATGGTTGTGAGATGAATCCCAGTGATGGGGGATGTGAGATGAGTCCCAAAGATGAGGAATGTGCGATGAATCCCAAAGATGAGGGATGTGAGATGAGTCCCAAAGATGAGGAATGTGCGATGAATCCCAAAGATGAGGGATGTGAGATGAGTCCCAAAGATGAGGGATGTGAGATGAGTCCCAAAGATGAGGGATGTGAGATGAGTCCCAAAGATGGGGGATGTCAGATGAGTCCCAAAGATAGGGGATGTGAGATGAGTCCCAAAGATGGGGGATGTGAGATGAATCCCAAAGATGAGGGATGTGAGATGAGTAGTGATGACGATACATCAGAGTATGTTGCACATGGTGACAAACTTGAGACAAGTGAGAATGAGCATGGTGGAATAGAAACAACACACGGACATGGTGTGAATATAGATCAAAGGAAAGAGATCAGAGATACTGAAGAAGTGATCAGTGATCATGAGAAATGTAATCAGGGGTTCAATGAGAATGACGTAGCTGGCCGTGTAACCAAAGCTGGTCAGCCCCCAGTACTCCTGGATTGTGCAGCTGTGTACATTCCTGCTGATGGAAAAAGTGCTCTGTTGCAACCTCCGCTCCCAGGTGTTGATTTCACCCTTGAGTCCTCCATGGCAGTCAAGAGTTGTCTTCAGTCTGTTGTATTTGACAGCCAGCTCATAGAGTGTGAGAGTTTGAGTCCCAGTCTTGATCATGGCATTAGCAAGTTGATCGATGGGACTATGGTCATGTCCGACGCAGTGCCTACAGTAGATCGCTGTTTGGATAGCAGTCACACGGTTGAAAGCAGACGTTTCGCCGATTCTAGCTGTTCATCTGACAGCAATGGTCCCTGCATCCACTCAGTCACGCCTCTAACTGATCTGCAACTACAGGTACCTGATTGTGTGAGTAACAGCCACAAAGGTGGTGATGAAGGGACCGTTTCGCTTCCATCCCCATCAAATGGTGATAGCTCCTCAACGGCGCATGTTAGTTCGTCCATATATACAGCCCACGTATTGCGTGCAAGCAGAAATGTTGCGGTACCCAGGTCATGTGACTTCGCCACCTAGCGGACTGGGTGATTGGCCATTCGATGGCAACCTGCTTGACAGCCCCTCCCCCCCCCCCCCCCGATCGAGGTCGCTCCCCATACTTGTCCACCGGACCACCCGCAAGGTACTTTTCCAGTCGGTACGGAACGTGGACCTGCTCAACCGTCTATCCCCTACAGCGGGCATCACAGTCCTGGTTTGTTGGCCCACCCACTGCATGGCACAGACTCTCCATTTTCCCCCACTAAAGTAGTAGTCCAGGCTAGAAGGCACCCAACCTTGTTTTTTGATATATACAATGTTTTTTGATGGTTTCTTGTCAATTCGAGGGTGCTGATTCCAAATCCGATTGATGCCACTCGCGTAACCTTGAGCATTTTCTGCAAAATGCAAAAATCCAAAATGGCCGCCAGATATGCTAATTCGGCCGTGATAAACATAATAATGCGCATTATATGACAAATTATTCCACCAAACTTTGTACATTTCTGTTCCTAGAGTTACTCCATCTGCATTTGCAAGAGAATTTTCATTTCATATAGGTTCATTTAGTATTTAAAGCTCATTTTTATTCAAAATGGCCGCCATTCCTATGCTTATGTACTATATGAATGGCAAAACATAATGCATGGGAATATAGAACAAATTTACTGTATTTCCAGTCCCGTACCTACGCTGTCATAAAGTGTTGCATGTGCAATACAAATATATCGGGTGTCACTTACAATATAGAGGGCCTACATGTATATTTCAGCATTTAATATTCATAAACCTTACTATGTTTAACACAATTTCTTATCTATTTCAGTTTGTCTCAACAACGAATATAAGTTCACTAAACGTCTCGCAAGAAATCAATATAATATCATATTCTACACGCAGGTTGAATATAAAAATGTAATACTAACACAATATACTAAGAAGCCTAGATGCATGGTATTTATCAAACAATGTTGAAAATGGAGGGGAATCTAGAAAACAAAGCTTCTAATATAGATTACCCTATACCATATTAACAAAGTACAGAAAATCCTATACAGTAAGTGCAGAGATACATGGTTGCAGACAAAAACATAACCGAACATTAATGACACAACTAAAACCCCTTTACATTATAGATTTTTTTTCCAGCAAGAAGTTGGGGGGGGGGGGGCGGGGGGAGGGAGGTGAGTTTGAAATGGATCATAACCTCCATTACTTTGATATGATATAATTTAGAAGTACCGCCTTGATATTATAGAGTAAACTTGATTTTCTTCTTGACTTAAAACAACGACAAAAACTGGTGAAGGCATAAACGAAACTGTCTAAACGCAATACCGTACAAACTACTCATTAAACATCAACCAAGGAGCAATGTGAGATACCTCTTTCAGTTCTCTCACAGTTCCCAGGTGTTGATAATATACACTTTGACATCATGATCTCATTCAGTCTTGTCTTAAAACTAAAACTGTAATTTTTATTGTCTTTAAAGAACCCTTTAATTGGATGTTTGGCAGCAGGTGACATCAGCCCCAAATTTGCAGAATTCTCAGGCTAAAGATGCATATTAGTCCTGCAATTGCTTTAATTGAAACCACATCTGGTGATGTTCAGCACTTCCTCAGGGGTCAGAGGGCGATTATTTGCCATAGAAACAGAATAAAGACATAAAGACTTGCTTGATCACCACCCGCTGAAGCCCTATGGCTTTATTGCCAGGCCAGAGACAGTGTTGTAGGTAACTTAGGTGGTGTCAGAGATGACATCAGACCAGTATCTTCACCAACGGGTTTTGGGGTCAAAACTTTCAAGTTACGGGAGGGAAATCTAGGCTTGTGGGCTTTCAGACGCATTGATGGCAGGTTGTTCAAGGGGGCATTTCATGAAGCGTTTTGTCAGATCTTCTCTTTTTGACTAACTGTTATAAGCTACTAAAATCCTTGCATCTGATTGGCTGAGAGCAAATTTGTCAGACAAATTTTTCAGACGAAACGCTTCATGAAATGCCCCCATGCTATCGTGTTTGGAAGGTCAGGGTATGCGTTGACAGCACTGGTGACACTTGCCATCCTTTCCTTCCAGCGTGAGGGAGAGTGATCGAGTGCCAGTGAAGGAGGGTAGACTTCCTTAGCCTATGCTTGGAAGGCTTGCCACAGAGGGCTACCTTGAACATAGCATTGGCAAGATGGTTACTAAGATGGAAGGCATGGGTCGGATGATAATCTTATAAAGGTTGGGGCAAAGTCTCCAGAAAGTGAAGAACTCCTCTATTGTCTTGAGATGGGTCAGTACTCGGCTCATGTCATCCAAGGACTTTCTATGAGACGTAAAGGCAAGATCATCTGCAAACTTCCTACGTGAAGGGAATGTTATGTCACCATGTATGGTAGAAAGAGCTCTAGTGGAGTTAGTTTACAGCCACCATTAAGGAGGCCATCATTCAGAGTCCTAACACTGCTGGTCTGGTTACCTAGAGCAATCCTGAGTCTGCAAGTGCTCAAAGACTCCAACCCCAAATACCTCCCGCATGAAACCCCTAGCAAATGGGAGACTCCAACTTGATGTGCGCGAAGCGCATAAATTATCACGAGCGCAAAGTTCCCTGCGGCCGGGGTCCAGGGCCCGCTTGAGCTCTGGAAGCTCTAATAGGGTTCTTAGTGTTCTCTTGAGCTATCTAAGGCTTATGTTTCAACATGTGAACACACAAAGTAAGAAATCATTTCAAGTGGGAGACACAGAGCCAGGGCAGGAGAAAGTAAATCTCAAGCGGGAGAACGGGAGATTTTGCAAAACGGACTTTCGGCGGGAGATCTCCCGTCGAAAGCTGGAGAGTTGGAGTCTCTGAGTGCTGAAAATTAAGGACAAGCAGTGTAAAGTTGTTGTAACACTGCTTTCAGAATGAGGCAGCACTGTACAGATCTCAGAGTCTCTCTTGACATCATATACGCAAACACATTTACTCAGAAAAAAAAAATGGTGGTAGAATTCATCTTCCATATATAATTCATCTAGGTTAACATGAAAAACTTTTGGGCCTTGTTTTCATTTCAGAGATTTGACAACAGGAAGTGAGGTGGTCCCTTTTTTCCACTTTCCCCTGCCTCATGTTCTTTCTCGGGTGAGGGGACTGAAAAGTTTGTATAATATCGCTTTTAGATAATGTAGAACAGGAAAGGTAATTGGAAATTTCATTTCTGTCATCATCTAGGATTCAGCCTTTTATCAAATTGTTCATGTCTGAAAATTCCTGATAAACGATGTTGATATTGGCGTCAATTCAAGCTTTGGTGGGTTTTTCCAAATTTCTTGGGAAAAATTCAGATTGAGGTAGCAAAATTTTGGATGTTTGCATCAAAGAATAAAACAGCTTTTGTTAGTGACAATCCTCTGATTTGTAATCAGCACACAAATTGAGAAACAGTGTACCTGGGTGACAGAAAAAAAAAGATTTTTTTTTTTTTTTTCCATGAACACTTTGCCGTTCATATTGTGCAGGGGTATTATGAGTGGCATCCATTTTGAAGTTTTGTATGAAGAAGAATATAATAAGCCTAAAAACAAATTAATAAGCCTAAAAACAATACATTTTCTGTTTGTTTGCTTGTTTGTTTGCTTGCTTGTTTTGCTAGTGGCACTCATCAGATTTGCATGGCACATGCAAAATTTGATAAAAGCGTAGGTATGTGACTGAAAATTCGTCTTCTATTTCTATGCATATTTTTTGCCATTCATATAGTACATGAGTATAGGAGTGGCGGCCATTTTGAATTGAAAATAAGCTTAAAATACTAAATGTACATCTTCAAATGAGAAATTTCTTGCATGTGCAAGTAGAATTACTCAAGGAACAAAAATTTAAAAAGACTTTGATGGAATAATTGGTCATAAAATTTACATAACTGGGATTAGCATGGCCAAATTAGCATATCTGGCGGCCATTTTGGATTTTTGCATTTTGCCGAAAATGCTCAAGGTTACGCGAGTGGCATCAATCGGATTTGGAATCAGCACCCTCGAATTGACAAGAAACCATCAAAAAACATTGTATATATCAAAAAACAAGGTTAGGTGCACTTTCTATGGAGCCTAGCCTGGACTATAGCTGATGTTGTCTGCAATGAGACATTCTACATCCCGGGTCCCGAGTGTCCTTACCTGCACGCCATATCCCGTTGCGAACCCACCGGTCGCTCCACCACACTCGTCAGTGTTGGATGATAACAGACATTAATCACATCCGCCTACCCCCCCCCCCCCCCAATCTGATACTTTAAATAGTGGCAACTGATAGCTCTCATTTTATCCTGTGGAATTTTATGTAAATCTAAAAATTTGTTACCAGCAACCATTTTATGTCAAACTGTGATGTTGATGGACAGAGATGTATATTGTTCTTCCCAAATTGGGCATACCCCTTTTCGACAGTCAGGAGCATGCCTTTCTCTTATATAGACTGGCTTGACGTTATATGTTACCACCACCCAATCTGAGGATGTCCATTTTTTTTTCACGCTATAATGTGCATTTTTGAAGTGAATTTTGATTACAATACCGTTGATTACAAATACAAATGCTCTTAATAATTTATGTTTTGATGATTAAACAACTGTATGAGATTTGTGTTTTTGTTGGTTTTTTGCCATTTGGTACTTGTACCATATATCCCATGATTTTTTTCGCATTCCAACAAGCCATAATACTGTTATATTATAAATGCCTTTATTTTTGATATTGATGTGACTTTTATTCATATCATTAAGAATGTGTTCATCACTTTAATCCTGATTTTGTTATGTTCTCAAGGGATACCTCGTCATTCATGATTTGATTGTATTAAGTAGCTGTTTGTTATTATAACGTTTGTAACCACAAAGGAGTAGCAGATTTGTGTGTATTTGTCATGGTAACCCTTTTGCTTGCTCATGGAAAGTGAGTGATAATTGTTTAGAAAATGCTATGTTTGTACCTTAAAATGTGTTGTTGTTTTTGTTTTTTTTTTTGGTATTAAGGACCTTGATGCGTAAATGCTATGTATGTGAACAGCGACCACACTATTACTCTGATGTTTGTTTGATTTGGTTGTTTACGTTACATGGACATCAGGGTTTTGATAGTTGATTCTATTTTTAGAATGAGAAGTGCACCTGTCCTACTGTCATTTTGTCAAGAAACAGTTATCAATGAGATTGAGTGATTTTTTTTTTTTATACCAGTAAACAGTTCTTAGTACAGTCAAAAAGTAAGTTTTTATACTTATGTTAGTTAAATGTATCATTTGCATAATACAGGTGCATGTACCTTTTAAGATGTTTATTGTGCTGTCGGACTACTGGTGTTTTTTTTTTATCATACATGAGGTCTAGTTATGTACATAATGTCTCATTATTAGTTGGTTTAGTTATTTTAACGTTTGCATGCATTGGCTCATGAGTATTGCTAACCTAAAATGTCCCTTCTCGTTCTTGCAATGTAAGGGATTATTGTTTGGTTATTAGGTTTTTGTGACGGTCTACAGCCACATTGGTTTAGTTTAGTAAACTCTAGTACAGTCATCGTTATCCTTTATGTTCGATAAATGCATGGTGGGTTTTTTTAGGAGAGACATTAGTTTTTGATACATTTTGTATACATATCATCAAATGCATCTTTAAAACAAAATTTGTTTTGTTTGTTTTTTTTTTTGCTTATTGTGTTAATTGGGCCATGTGTCAAGTAGTACACGTGATATGATTTATTATCAATATAGGAAAGAAGATAAGAGAGAAAGAAGCAATCCATTTGCAGTTTAAGAAAAAAAAATATTTAGAAGTAATTTAGTTTGCATCTTGAAGTTGATGACTATGTGTCACATTGGATTTTGCTCAGTTCAAATGATAATTATGGTTATATTGAAGAGTTGTGTTTGCATAGCTACCAGTTGTTGTGTCATGCTAAGATTGGATAATTGGAATGATTATGTTGTGTTGATGTACCGAGGCATAAAACCTGATAGTAACCGAGTTTATACATTGATCCTACATAAACCGTATGTTGTATAGTCATGCATAAAGTTTCATATACAATGTACATTTTTGTGATATTCATGTTAAAAGAAAACAAGAAAAATGAGTCACGCCATTATATGTTACAATGTATAATGTGATTTGATACCACTAAATGTGAAGTGATGTAGCGCCATCTGGCGTCACCCTCTTAGCCACGGTAAATAAACTCAATCACAAATCATACCTCAAAGTCGTACGGTTATTCCTTTATTTCTCTAATTCTTGGTGTTAACTAACCCTTGGCGTAGTGCATAGCATTGTTTGCCGGGTTTAACACTCAGTTATCAAATCTTTCGAATTTACTATCAATTGCGTGTTTCTGCCTGTTTCGTCGCATTTTTCAGTTAAAGAAGTATTTATTTTACTACATTCCTTCGTGTGTCCTATATAAATTTATATTCTTTGCACATTGAGCAATTGCTGCTGAAAATATCGGAGGGACAGCGCATTGCTGCTGGCAAGGTATGTTGTATTTTGGGAATGATGCATACTTAAACAGAAGTGCTGCCTTAGGCTGCTTTCACATAGAAGTATTCGGTATTCGCTATTCGCTATTCGCTATTCGCTATTCGCTATTCGAGCACCGAATACACCATCACCCGCACCGTCAACTCACCATCCCATGTAGTGAGGATTTCTTCCTCCTACATCGCAGCAAATCTTATTAACAATTTCTAAACTGCATCAGAATGTCGGTCTACATGCTTATATTTGCTAACGGGCAAATCCAGACCAAAAGTGTCATTATTTCATAAACGAGAGACGGTATACGCTGCAAGAAAATCGAACAAGCTCGATTCCCACTTTGCTATACTTTTCGCAGGTATTCGGTACTTTCGAATAGTGCCCTCTTATGTGAACCGGTGTGAGGAAATCCTATCGTTCGATTCAAGCTATTCGCGTGCCCTCGAAAAACGAGCCCGAATACCCGAATAGTATACTTCTATGTGAAAGCAGCCTTAGGTCAAAGCAATTTATCAACACCTGCGGTAGAGTGCATAACATCTCGGCGGCATGGGGCATGGGCAAAAGAAAAGATTCTCGTTTCTTCTCCTTCTCTGACACCCCCATGCTACTGTCATAATGACGGGTAATTCCGGCACGTTAAGTAATGCGTAATTTCCCAGGTCGAAATTCCCATAGAAACCAGTAGAAACCAGTAGAGACCTTCTACTGGTTTCTACTGGTTTCCGGATTTGAGTGGTTTCTATGGGAATTTCCAGAGGGTTCCAGTAGGATTCCCATAGAGACCATTAGATTCAACTGGTCAAAAGACCAGAACAAACCAATAAAAACCAGTAGAGTCTACTGGTTTTCAAATGGAGTGTTAAATTCAAAGTTAGACCAGTAGAATCCAGAAGAAATCAGTACTGTTTAATGGTTTCAAGTGGAGAGGGAAACCTGTAGAGAACAGTACAAACCAGAAGAGTCGACTGGTTTCAAAACTGGGTTGAAAAAAGACAAGTCAGACCAGTACAAACCAATACAAACCAGCATTTTTTTTTTATACATGTTAAGACATTACTTGTCACCCAGTAAAAACCAACAGGTACCCGTGCAGCCTACTGGTTTGAAGATGGCTTTAAAAGAAGGGAAAACCAGTATGAACCAGTACAAACCAGTCACTTTTCTGCATGTATAAACAAGAATTAAATCAAACCAGTAGAAACCAACAGGTACCAGTAGTAATGGCTGGAAGAGGGTCATACAATTGTGATGAAGTAATACCAGCATAAACCAATAGAAACCAGAATATTCTACTGGCTTAAAATGGGGGTGTCGAAATATCAAGTCAAACCAGTGGTAACCAGTACAAACCAGTCAATCTCCTATACATGTAGAAACAAATAAGTCAAACCAGTAGAAACCAACAGGTACCTGTAGAAGTCTACTGGTTTGAAGAGGGTTGTAGAAGTGTGAAGTTATACCAGTAGAAACCGACAGAAACCAGTAGAATCCACTGGCTTTAAAGTAGGGTGTCAAAATATTAAGTCAAACCAGTGGTAACCAGTACAAACCAGTCAATCTCCCCTACATGGAAAAACAAATAAGTCAAACCAGTAGAAACCAACAGGTACCTGTAGATAGTCTACTGGTTTGAAGAGGGTTGTAGAAGTGTGAAGTTATACCAGTAGAAACCGACGGAAACCAGTAGTTTCCACTGGCTTGAAATGGGGTGTCAAAATATTAAGTCAAACCAGTGGTAACCAGTACAAACCAGTCAATCTCCTATCACATGTAAAACAAATAAGTCAAACCAGTAGAAACCAACAGGTACCTGTAGATAGTCTACTGGTTTGAAGAGGGTTGTAGAAGTGTGAAGTTATACCAGTAGAAACCGACAGAAACCAGTAGATTCCACTGGCTTGAAATGGGGTGTCAAAATATTAAGTCAAACCAGTGGTAACCAGTACAAACCAGTCAATCTCCTACACATGGAAAAACAAATAAGTCAAACCAGTAGAAACCAACAGGTACCTGTAGATAGTCTACTGGTTTGAAGAGGGTTGTAGAAGTGTGAAGTTATACCAGTAGAAACCGACAGAAACCAGTAGTTTCCACTGGCTTGAAATGGGGTGTCAAAATATTAAGTCAAACCAGTGGTAACCAGTACAAACCAGTCAATCTCCTATACATGGAAAAACGAATAAGTCAAACCAGTAGAAACCAACAGGTACCTGTAGATAATCTACTGGTTTAAAGAGGATTAGTAGAAGTGTGAAGTTACGTATACCAGTAGAAACTGACAGAAACCAGTAGATTCCACTAGCTTAAAATGGGGTGTCGAAATATCATGTCCAACCAGTGGTAACCAGTACAAACCAGTCATCTCCTATACATGGAAAAACAAACAAGTCAAACCAGTAGAAATCAACAGGTACCTGTAGATAGTCTACTGGTTTGAAGAGAGTTGTAGAAGTGTGGAGTTATACCAGTAGAAACCGACAGAAACCAGTAGATTCCACTGGCTTGATCGAAATGGGATGTAAAAATATCAAGTCAAACCAGCGGAAACCAACGAGTACCTGTGGAGTCTACTGGTTTGAAGAGGGTTGTAAAATTGTGAAGTAATACCAGTAGAAACCGACAGAAATCAGTAGATTCTACAGGTTTAAAATGGGGTGTCAAAATACTTCTAACAAGTCAAACCAGTAGAAACTAACCGAGTGCCTGCAGAAACCAATAGAAACCGGTAGATTCTACTGGAAGTTGTCAAACAACAGAACGGCGTTACAATGAACAACTTTTACGAAAAATTTTGTTAATTTTGTTATCATGGGGATATTAACAATTGCAAAAAAAAAATAAAAATACAAGTCATATATTTTGAAATAAAATTATACTTATGTAATTGTTATAACCTAATTGTCTTTAAACTCGTTATGCTCATCAATAAATCCCTGGGTCTCAAACGGCAACATGACGTACTACCGCGCAGCTAGCCGTTATGCAAACGAGCTACTTTTGGCGGGCAGCGCAATCCGCCGTCATAGTCCGCTCCCCAGGCCTGCGCTGGCTGGCTGGCCGGCCGGCCGGCCGCCACCGCATTCATACTTGAGCTGTACGTCGTACTGCGCTGTCGCAATCCGTTGAACTCTGTCATCCAGCAGCCAATTATACCGAGAAAACTCCACTTACGATTGCATTTGTGTTTCGGAATGAGAATCTTCAATGAGCTCAGGAATCTAAGGTTTAGTTAGCGGTAAACATTGACGTTTTATTTCATTTGAGAGTGACTTTGATGTCGAGTTTGCTTCCAGGCCGTATTCAACCATAGCTGATCATACTAGATGACTATCGGAATCGAAGCCGTACGTTTGAACGCTACGTTTTTTTCGGTGTACTAGTACGCCCTACGGTATGTTTCAGAAATGTCGTACACCATACTGCATGTATGTTCAAACGATTTGAAATGTGTGAGCTAGTGACATCGTGAAAATTGACGAAATAATCCACTGTGAATCCAAACTGTATCTTGTACTACCGTTGTGGTGGTGGTACGTGTCGGAGACTGACAATGCCCGATAATGGACTGTGAGACACTGGAACAGCTGCAGCCACCAGTACGCAGTAGGTTCACTGATACAATTGTATGCATAGCCATGCTGTACTCGTCTGCAGTGCAAGTGTATGAAGAACCCGACTGAGACAAACCGAGCACCGGTGTTGGCCAGTTAGTGAGTATTATGCCTTAGACCTCTTTTTAGCCTAGATTTAAAG
The DNA here is from genome assembly GCF_964275005.1 of Diadema setosum. Classification (NCBI taxonomy): domain Eukaryota; kingdom Metazoa; phylum Echinodermata; class Echinoidea; order Diadematoida; family Diadematidae; genus Diadema; species Diadema setosum. The sequence goes on from NC_092705.1 coordinate 19,266,028, forward strand.
TATTATTAACGCTAACTACAAAGTTGGATTTAAGTTAGCTCTTTATCACTCAATATCAGTTTGTGTGCCATGATGGAAACATTCTGTTTGCCACATTAGACACCAACAAAATAGTGATGATTTGAGAATACATGTATTTTCAGTTTTTCTCATCTACATGTATTTAACTTGTAGATTTATGTTGAATCGTATTTTGGACATGCAGTGAGCAAAGTTGTAGAAAAAATGCCAAGCTTTGCTTTCATGTGTGTGTGTAAATTGTATGACAAATCTGTGACCATTTAAGTGTACAAAAAGCCAGTATATAACAACAGTTCGTAGGGAACACCGCTTGCTAGTCAATCACCAAGTAAAATACAGGCTATACCGGTTACCCGGTACATTGTAAGTGAGAGAAATGGAATTGCCAGAAACACTGTCTACCCTGTGCTAGTGATTTATCGATTGGTGGGGGCGGGTTTGTGCATTGAGCAGAATATGTGAAGTTAACTATAACATGCCCTTGACAGAGTCAGGCGTAGAAACGTAACATATGTTGTACATACATGTATGTATAAAGAGTTCAAACTGAAACACTAGTTGACCATAATGATATGATTGTTGAATGTTGATCTCCAATGAAGAAGAAAAATGTGCTGATTTTTTAAACAAATGTTCTCAATTTGGCAAGATTTACGTACAACGTGTAGTACAATATATAACTTTAACATCAAACATTGAAAATTGATTACTCAAAGTTCTCTTTCTATTTGTTTTATCTTTAAGTATTGGGAGACGAAGACTAGAAGAAGCCAGCTAAGGTCGACTTGCGGAGCTCCGTTATGCCACGTACCTGGTATTTTGACTGCCACGAGTGGGCCCTACATCTTCCCTTGCCTTCTTCAGAGAATGATGACCTCACTGAGAGTTTGGGCCTTCAGCATTTTGAAATCGTCATACAAGCACCAGATGGGCCCAACCAGGGAGGCCTGGCCAAATATTTGAAGGGTTTGTTTGCAAAAACCGATAAGTCCATTTTTGATGATTTTGAAGTACGATCTCTGTCATAAAGTACAAAATAATACCTTTTAAATGATATATTGATCACTACATATACAGGTATATTTTTGAAGTTATGGTCAAAAGAAGCGAAAAAATCTTATTATTCTCTTTATTTTTCTTGACCTTTAATCGCAAATATCTCCATTTGGCAAATATGGACTTATCGGTTTTTGCAAACAAACTCTTCATTTGCTCTTACAAAAAGTGTATGTTGTCAGCTTGTCATTTCAGGAAAATTTCAAGATATTTTCACACTAGTGAAAGAATTATGTGAGCGAAAGAAATGTAAAACTGAGAGAACCATCATATTCAGCCAGACTCATCATCATCAGTGCAGAGATTTGTTAGCGACAATGTACTTTAAAGATTGACTGGAGGAAAAGGAGTGTCACTATGTCCTGTGTTATTCCATCACTGGTGACAGCTTAAATGAGGAAATACTTGAACAGTACCGTAATGTATAATGTACAAGTTTAGTACATACATGTATGTCAGAACCAGATGACTAGGCTTGGGTGATCTTCTGTGCTACAGTGTATCTTTACATTCATGATGGGTACAAGTATAAACTGCAAGAAAGTCAGCATATACTTAGTTCATGTACAGTATTTTATCATTTTGCACAAGAGAGTTGCTGTGCTGGTAGAGGAGGGGAAGATTCCTGTGCTGTACTGATGGCAAAGGATTAGGTGAGGACTAACTTGGGCAATAACACAGTATAGCTGTACTTGCTTTCGGATAAAAAGACTAACGGGTGTGAGCCTGAAGTGCAAAACCTTCCGCGTCCATGCTGTGTTGTTTGTGCTCAAAGTTGTGTAATTGAATCATGCAACGGTGTACATTGTATTTTTCTTTTTTATTTTAAATGGTCAAATGGGTAATGTTCAGTTTGATGCATTTTCTTTCTTTTTTTTTAATTAAATTAGTGTAACCTTGCAACTTACAGACCTGCCAGTTTGCAAATGATAATGGATGATTATATCAGGTCCCAGGTGAAGACTCTTGACTTATTGTGAAAAATCTATGACTACTATTAGACATTAAACCTCACAGATTGTGCATACCACTTTCCAGCTGACAGAACAAGGACCTATTATAGAAAGAAACTAGCCCAACCAAATGCTGTGTGCAACAAAGGGACAGGGCTGTGTATAATTACAATATAGTAAGAAAGGTGATATACACTCAAACAAGGTAATTACAGGTGAATCGTGGTATTTAGGTCCTTGACATAATGAGGCTCTCTTATGTTTTTAAAAGGCTGTTAACTAACATAAAATGAGCTGCCAAGCATGCGTGAGCATGTTGGTAATTGAAATCTATTCTGTAAACTTACATTCAGATGTGACTATGAATTTGTTTATTTGTTTATTTTCCTCTTCTTTTTTTTTTACTCATTGCCTCTTAACTAAAATATCCAATCCCATTTTGGTGCCGCTTTTTTAACACTATCTATGATCGATGCTGTTAGTGTTATCTGTGTATGTACAGTAGATGTATGTACCTGGATGATGCCAGCAAGACAACATGGTTTATTTTACATTCATAATTATGAATATCTATTCTTTGCTAACCACCAATGCTGTATTTCATTTTGTCAAGTGAAGTTTTGTTTGTCATGCCATCAGTTTAATATCTTTATTATTAAGTTTGTTTGTGTACGTATGAGTTTTGCATCCTTTCAGATGAACATTTTCTATGATTAGGGTAATCATCTTTATGTTATCGCTTTAACAAACAAATGGGGGCATCTGGAAAGTGCTCAATGACAGGAATGTAAACCTTGTATTTTTGATGTAATACAAATTTACATGTTTTTGTTTTTTTTTTCAAATACCTGTCGAGGCCTTATTTGTCTTTCAAAAACAAAAATTCCTGTCACATATTCAGTTGAACGAATTTGTTAACTGAAATAAAAATTCTTTGGCTTGGCAAAACAACATGGTGAAAAAAAAGTAATCTGAATAATGAATACTTTGAAATGTAATGTACTCATGTAATATGATTATCATCCATTGACCTGTAATAAAATTTCCTCAACTTAAGACTGTATTTACTCCAGACTTACAGTGTGTGATAGAAGTCTCATGTTTTGATCAATGTATGCATACAAATGCAGTGTGAATTTGTGTGGCATGTGTTGTGTACATGTATGCATTCTTAATTTTGAACATTCAGGTATGTCTCATTCAGTCGAAAATTGGTTAGTATGTACATAAGTTGATGTCTGGTGGCACCATTACAAATAGGTTTTTTGTTTGTTTGTTTTTGCTGATTTGAAGAAGAATTTGTACTACTAGTGCACATCCATTATATTGGACATGGTTCTATGGAAACTTTTTTGCAATGTATCAAAAAAGTAAAAAATCATGTCCTTAAATTATCTGTATTTACAACTGTACTACATTTACAATGTTCTTTCTTGCATTGTTGAGCTGTAACAACATTTTAATGTAACAAAAAGAAAACTGTCGGTCCTGAAGATGTCGTTATAATGGGAGTCACTTGAAGTGCAAGTTCTTCTTCCAAATGCATTGGTACATGCTGTTACTGGTTCAGTAGGAATTTCTTCTGGTTTCTACTGGGGCCAGTACAACATCTACTGGTATTCTGTTGGTTTCTTCTGGTTTCAGTAAGGCCTCTACTGGTATTCTTCTGGTTCCAGTAGAAATTGCTACTGGTTTCTACTGGTTCCAGTAAGAAATCCTGCTGGTTTCTACTGGTTCCAGTAAGAAATCCTGCTGGTTTCTACTGGTTCTAGTAAGAAATCCTGCTGGTTTCTACTGGTTCCAGAAGAAATCCTGCTGGTTTCTACTGGTTCCAGTAAGAAATCCTGCTGGTTTCTACTGGTTCCAGTAGGAAATCATGCTGGTTTCTACTGGTTACAGTAAGAAATTCAGCTGGTTTCTACTGGTTCCAGAAAGAAATCCTGCTGGTTTCTACTGGTTCCAGTAAGAAATCCTGCTGGTTTCTACTGGTTCCAGTAAGAAATCCTGCTGGTTTCTACTGGTTCCAGAAGAAATCCTGCTGGTTTCTACTGGTTCCAGTAAGAAATCCTGCTGGTTTCTACTGGTTCCAGTAGGAAATCATGCTGGTTTCTACTGGTTACAGTAAGAAATTCAGCTGGTTTCTACTGGTTCCAGAAAGAAATCCTGCTGGTTTCTACTGGTTCCAGTAAGAAATCCTGCTGGTTTCTACTGGTTCCAGTAAGAAATCCTGCTGGTTTCTACTGGTTTTGTTAAGATTTCTACTGGTTTTGTTGAGATTTCTACTGGTTCCAGTAAAAAAATCCTGCTGGTTTCTACTGGTTTTCTACTGGTTTTGTTAAGATTTCTACTGGTTTTGTTGAGATTTCTACTGGTTTTGTTGAGATTTCTACTGGTTCCAGTAAAAAAATCCTGCTGGTTTCTACTGGTTTTCTACTGGTTTTGTTAAGATTTCTGCTGGTTTTGTTGAAATTTCTACTGGTTTCATTGAGAGTTTTCATTGGTCTTCACTGGATTCTACTGGTTTAAATCAAGCATTTCTACTGGTTTCTACTGGTTCCAATAAGAATTCTTACTGGTCTGCTACTGGTTCCAGTACAAATTTCCTACTGGTTTTCTACTGGTTTTATTTCACTTTCCATATTGAAACCAGTAGAAAATCGGTCTCCACTGAACCCGTACAAACCAGTAGAATTCTACTGGTTTTAGCTCTACTGGTTTCTATGGGAATTTCGACCTGGGTTGCCAAAGCGGGTAACGTTTCTTTATTCAAATGAAGCCTTTCGACCGTCGAATATCATGCAAATAATGCATGTAAAGCTCGGGGCTGTTGCCATGCTGTACAGGGATTCGCAGAGATACGCCAGAGCTGACTTTTATTTTGAACATGTCAAAAACAAAAAACAAAAAAACACCTGCTCCAGCGTATCTCTGCGAAACTAGCTATATTGGAAACAAAGAACGTCAAACTTGGTGATTGTGATGAACCATTCTTAAGCATTAGCAACGGATTCGCACGCATCTCCATTTTTTTAATTCGTTTGGGCATTCGTTGTCTCGATATGCCTTTAGAGAAGGAGCGAAATCTCTTCGCACTTTGTGCAATTTTTTCATAGATTCATCGCATGACAATTCTTGAATGCTTACAGACATTCCACTGTCTTTGACTGTGCTCTAAGCCGCTCTATTACAGAGTTTGAATATATCATGGAGACCTCCGTTCAGAAGAAATTTGGAAATCCTGTGTGGGACTTGGGGGTAATATGGCAGGGAATAAATCCCTTCAGTTTTTCTTCATAAAAAATCGATCCACTACCTTGCGCACATAATGGCTTCGTTTGGGAAGTTTAGAACTTGAATGTGAAATCTTTCTGATGATGAAATGTAATTGGCTAAAGCAGGGCCCTACTTATGTGTATACTTAAGTATCATGTTACAGTTAACGATCCGAAGTATGCCTACATTTTTTTTTAACTGATTTTTGTTCACGTGTCCTGTTCTCTATACACATTGCTGCCGAAAGTAGGTACTATTGGAAGGGGCATCGAACTGCTGCTCGTTCGGTTTGCTGTGATTGAGGAACTATGCATATTTAAACAGGAACTCTGTGTTTCGTCAAAGCAACTCATCAACACCTGCGATAGATCTCATTAATTCTTCCCTGCATGGAGCGACATTCGTCACTAGGCGTTTTCACATCAGCCCGATAAAAATCCAAGCTCGAGATATTTTTCGCGATTGCGAATTAGCGCGCTATTTCATTTCTTATTCACATCAGCCCGAAGAGAATTAGCCCGAAGTTTTGTCGAGCTAATTCGACAGCTGAGTATGTGCAAACAGCATCAGTAATGTGTGTGCCCTCTCAAAAATTCCTCATGATTCCTCGAGTCGTTTTCACATTATCAAATAGCGCGCTGCTATCCCGCTATTCCAGAAATTTCCCGAGTTGGACTCGAGAAATTTTCTCGAGCAGAGCGATACAATTAGCGCGCTAATTTGTGTTCGCATTATCAAAGAGCGCGCTATTTCGTGATCGGGTTAATTTCCCAAGTCAGAAAATAGCGCTCTATTTTGAAACATCGGGCTGATGTGAAAACGCCTACTTAGAACGTAAGATAGGGATTTTCAACTTATCGTCGAGGCGGCATACTGAAATTCAAAATGGCGGCCATTCGATATGTTTGTCAGTCATTTCAAATCCATCCGTCACATGAATGTCCAAAATGTCCAAAAGCCCTTGCGTACGAAATATTATTGCCACAAGTCATGTAGAAGCCAAGACAAGAATTAAATTTTTAAGCTCTATTGTTTCTTCATGGCGGCCATGATATTGGAATTCAGGATAGGGGCCGACCCAGTGGTCATGTCTCTTGGATCCGGCATTTTTTTTTTTTTTTTTAAATTAGCGCCCCCAAAAACCTCTAGCAACAAAATTTCATACTCTCCGCCGATGCAAAACTCGACCAATCTTTACAGCTATCTGCGCCACTACCAGTCTTATTATATACATACCAACAGCATGCATGAATTCCTGAATCTGTAATGCCTAACAAGGATGCTATATGTTTGGTACTTTTCCAAACATGAGGAGTCTGCAATAAACATTTGAATCAAACACACCATTTCTAATTGTCCATTTTGCTACTCGTCCATTCATTTCCATTTGCTATTCGTCCATTTATACTACAATGTATAAGGGTTTGGAAGAAATCGTTCCATGTATAAGTGACTAATAACTGTACTTGCTTCATTCAAATAGCTAATAAATCAGCGATTCCGTTAGATTTTCCATTACTCAGCCCAAACTGCACGTACTTACACGTGTATGGTATAACCCCCTGTCAGATAAACCCTTGCAATGTCAAATGTCATAAAAGATTGTATACGGAGAATAGATTCTTTGATATCATGCGAAATCAATGCTCACTAATTCTCGGTTGCCAGTATGTGAGGCACTCATATAGACCAATTCGGTTTGGGTACTGTTTTTATGCTAATTTCTAACCGGGGGCTTCAAGTATGCCTGACAAAAGATAATTCATGCACTGACATTGCAACGCCCCGACTCATCTCATAACCCATTGAAAGTGCTTTTGTTCTTCTTTGGAAGCCCCCAGTTATGGCTGCCATAAGCTACAGTGCTCTGAATTCAGATTTATCTATAGGACGGCTTGCCCTCGGGAGTGCTAACATCGCTATAAACTATCTGTGACGAATAGTGTGATATTGTTAGGCAGAACAGTAAGGCCAAACAAGCAGATATTGGCAGAAATTGAATCCAGAAATTAAAGAATGGAAAGCTTATGACTATCGAAGTTTATTGCATTTTCCAAAACTTCAATGGCCGTCACAATCACATTAGTATTATGTGACGAGGACATTGTCATTGCCTCACAATTGATATCTGACTTGTTTGGTCATTAAAAAAAGAAAAGAAAGATATCTAATAAAAGTGTTGTTTTTTTTTTCAATATGGACAGGAAGGTGTCACCTCCTGCCATATTCACAAACAACATTGTAAAGCCGAATGCCCCGTCCTACTAATTGACGCAAACTAATGGAAATTGATGCAAACTGAGTTGTATCATCTAGATTCGGATTCAGCACCCTCGAAATAGGGGGAAAACGAGGTATGGCCCAAAATCTGACTTTGGCACCTAGACTATGTCCACCTCTTTATTTTCCTGGTGTGCGATGTATTTATAAATGCAAGAATTGTAGCAAATTTAAATTTTCAAAGTCATGGTACTTAAAGACGCATGAATATTAAAATAAGTTTGTTTAATGTATCATTTGATAGAGCGTAAGTCAAAGTTTATTCTTGACACTCCATTATTTCTACACATCAAACACATCAAACACATCAAACACTCCATTATTTCTACACATTAAGCCTTTGTTTTGGGGTTATGTTCATTATGGGGACTAAGAGGTGTCCATCTCTTTCGCTTTTTTTTTTCTGATGTGCCGAGGGTCAAAACCAAATAAATAAATAAATGAATAAATAAATAAATAAATAAATAAATAAATAAATAAATAAATAAATAAATAAACTGTTGCAAATGGGTTTTAACATTAAATGTTCAAAATCACCGTACGCAGAGATGAGTGAATAAATAAGTTTGTTGAATGTATTATTTGAAATGGCATCATATTGAAAGTTCATTTTTGAACACGGGTTTATTGTAAACATTGTGTTCCAATCATACGCCAAAAAGCCAAAAAGAGTAGGAAATGGTTTTTGGCATTACATTTCTGAAGTCATGGTACTCAAACATGCATGCATGAATATCAAATGAATTTGCTCAATGTGTCATTTGAGAGAGTTTATTTTGAATTTTACTATGTGTTTCACTCGTACGCTCCATTGCTTCCGCACAATCAACCTTTGTTTTAGGATTATTTCTTATTTATGGGACGCACTGTATAGAATGAGCATATAAGTATATTTTCATAGGCATGTGAATGTTGCATGTTTCTTGTATATTGATATTTGCATTATTTGTTTGTGTATGGGGTGTATGTATATGAAGAGCTTGCTTCCAAAAGGTGCTAAATCCATCATTTTTCAATGGATCTAGCGCCTTTTGGAAGCAAGCTCTTCATATGTACATAAATATGTAAATATATATGTACTACCACGAAAAGAAGCACATTAAACTGCGCATCCATCTTTCTGCCGTATTACGTAGAAACTGTACAACTTTGCCAGCAGCAAGTAATTTTGCATAATGCGTGTGCATATACCATTCGTACTATATGTGCCCAAGCACTTGTGCTAACACATCATCTCATCCCCCGCTGTGCCCTGGTGCCACACCCTGTTCACACACCAGCACCTGCCATTATGAACCAGCTAGATGAGTTACAGACAGATAATGACCACCAGAATGCCTATTATCATGCACTCCAAAAGCAATCCTCCATGTGACACAACATGGGCAACCCACCTCTGAAAGCCGCCACCAGACCCAAACCCAGACAGACATGCACCCTGGCACAATCCACACCTATGCACTTGATTATCTGCTCATCCCGCCACAGACAGCCACAACACAACCCAAGCAACACACGGCTCTGCCAAACAGGTAACTACTCAACTACTAGTATAGTTTTATTTTTTCATTTCTGCTTGCCATTACTTGATTCTTTAATTATATGATATGTTCGCATACGCCAACAATGTTTATAGTCTTTTTAAATGTCCTCCATCGTTTTTAGTGTTGCAAACGCCAAAAGTGTTAGCTTATAAGAAAAGCGTCTATAGGGAGAATATACGTCTGTAAACGAGGTATCTTAAGAGGAATTCGTTCCAAAGGGGAAATTTTGACGATGTTTTTCAACGCCTTATCATTGACATGGGGCCTCAGGACTACTCCACAGTAGGGCACAGGGGAGCTGATGGCATAGTGTGCATAGATTGAGGACTGTACCATAAATATAATTTAGGGGAGATTTGCAGGGATGCAAAAAGAAAATGGGTGTATATATTGGATGTGCACAGAAAACGGGTCATTGGGGGAATTAAGGTATATCTGCTTTTTCTAAAAAAAGAGTTGTATTTTCTCATTAACATACAGAATTTGGTGGTATAAGATCCATTTTGTGCTTTTGCCTGTTCAATTCTGCATTGAGCCCATATTAATGCATAATTTTTCAAAAAGGGCAATATTTGCATTTTTTCTTAATATTTTCATGCTTTTTATCAAAATTCCTCCAAACTATCATTATTCCGCATTTCCCCTTATGGCTGGAAAAAGCGTTATAAACATTCTTACGTTACAAGTTTTCACATATGATATAAGTTATTTCCTTTACAAAAAAATGATATCAAATTCACATGTGGAATAAGGTTATAGGCCTACATTGAAAAAGCAGAAGCTTAATGAAAGGGTAGTACCACGTGTACAAATAACTGTCTGATTAATTTTCTTTGGCCGTTTTCTTTTTCTTGCTCTAGTTGCTGCAAAACCCTCAATGGAAGAGCATTTACTGGTCCGTGAAAAGTTACCACATCCAGTGAACTGATGTTTCTGAACATTACATTTTTACGTCGTAACCCGCATAAACCACGTATGACCACATCATTGTGATTTAATTTGATTCGATTTGATTTGCTTCGTGCATTTTGAAATAAATATGTATGATACTAAGGATTTGTAATAGATAATCAGTGGTCTATGTTCCAAAACGTTTAGGTCATATGAGATGCAAAAAGAACGAAATACATGATTACAATTTAGAATTTTGGCTCAACTAAACTGTAAAGTTCCGTTCGTTACTCAAGAATCTTTGGTGTAATGTGACGTACTGATGTAAATTCATTTATATATAATTATGTCATCGACTTAGATGCATAAGACAGCCATTTTAAAGGGATGGTATAGTATTGGTTGAGGTGAGGATTGGGCTTTGAACTTTTTGTGAGATACCAAAAAACTACTTATTTAATAGTACAGAGCATACCATTCTAAGAGGAATTCAAAGTTTTATTTCATGGAAATTGGTTTTGGAATGGCTGAGATATCCAAAAAACAAAGTAGAACAAAGCCATCATAATAAAAGGTGGGTCCCACCTTATATTCCGGTCGCTCTGTTTTGGGTATTTCAGCCTTTTCAGAACTAATTTTCATCAAATTAACTTTGAATTCCTCTTGAAATTACGTGCTCTTTCATATTTCATAAAAGGTAATTTCATTATCTCAAAAATTTTTTTAGAAACCTGAAGTTAGGTCTCAACCAAAACTATACGATCCCTTTAAAAAGATGCTTGGTGTGAAGTTGCACCCAATACAGTTATCACATCACACACTTCCTTCTGTAGAGAAAGAAGAATATCTATGTATATCAAATAAAAATGTATTCTGTTCTCCTTAAATCACTACATCGACGCCTCTGTTTTTCTCTCTCCGAGCACTACAACAAACGACAGGACTTTTCGTCTCGTATTTATACACCAAAATTCAAGCAGCTCCAAACCGTCTTTTTCCCGTCATAACTAATATGTACGATGTTTTAACACGAGACATTTTCACGAGATTTTCACTCTGGTCTAAAGGTTTTCAGTCAGATATTTCCCAGAAAACAAAAAGTAAAAGACATTCAGCATTAACTAATTGTAAATAAATATGAGACAAGGATAAATCAATTATTAGTGAACTCTATTTCGCTATTCCCAAGCTTCATTTACTACTGATTACAGTTGAGTAAATGGGAGCAGCAGACATCATATTCGTGTAACGTCAAGTGCTATGGAGAGCCTTATTGGTGGAGGAAAACTGATAACCCCGGGATTTGGCTATGTACATATTTTGCAATTACGTCATATATAGTACAAAACGTCTACCCAGCGTATAAACTTTGATGCCAATTTTAATCAACTAGCAGTATTGTTTTGCCCGTTGATCCTTTGCGATTCTCGATGTCCTGGTGACTGGCAATGACGTCATCCAACTTGAATGTCCCACCAATGTAAGGCTTCAACCAGCCATCCTCTGTACCCCGATAGAGAACTTCATGCATGGTGTTTCTTGCTTCCTGTCAAGGGGATGAAGTGAAATCACACGCAAATAATCAGGCTACATTGCCGTGTTTTGCTATAGGCTAGGAATTTCATTATAGCTTCGTAGCAGCTGGTCTTGCGTGTATGTTGTATAAGTGTGAAGGATGGGCTATTGTGACACTTTTGTGTAACATTATGTTTATATGTATATGATATACGTATATACCTCTCCTTGAGAATTGGGAGATATACCCATCTACTAATTGTTAAACAGTCTCATGATTCCACACATAGACTTGGCAAAATGGCCATTTTCAACCATCCGAAGGCAAACAAGAACATTTTCTCTTTTGTGTTAACGCACTCGCTATCAAGACTAGATAATGTCATTTCCATCCGTCAATCAGCCTTAACTGCAACTCCTGTATATTGTCACCTGTATATCAGCATATACAAGTAACCTGAAGAAAAATGGTAAAAAAGTACTATAAAATATATGGCACATATTTAGATATAGTCTTATATAATCACAGAACAGATGATCAGGGTATCATGAAACAATACAAGTCAACATACATTTGTACTTCATAGTCCCTTTACTCTACAAGTTCAGATTTGTCTTTGGGCCAAAAACGTCGTCCAATATTTTCAGACAAGGATGTTCTCAGAAATGACATTACTGTTAAAATCAGTAGACCTTTAACAAAATGGACCTCCAGGCATGAGCAAAATTTCGAAAGCTTTACCGTGTCGCAAAAGAAGAGAGCACTTCCGGTTACTGTGCTTTCCTTTGTGACCATGTCTTGCGGGGTACAAGTCGCTTTTCCTCTTTTGCCCACAATCTGTCCGGGAAATAAAGCATCACAGGAAAGGGAAATAGTTAGTCTATGGATATATCAAATTAATAAATTGCCAAAGTTGTTACAAATACCCTAAGACATTCTTTTCAGTGTCCAGAAAGAAACATAACATGGTTATTCAAAGTTATCTCAGAGCTATTCGTAATAGGCAACTCCATCAAGTTAGAAATTATGAATGTTGTAATCATTGTCACTATCTCGTTACTATCTAAATTTGTATCATATATGTGTTACGTAGATGCTAAGAAAGCAGTGACTTAAGTATTAAGCAAGCAACCACGGGACAGACGGTTGTAATTCCTCTCTAAATGCCCAAGCGAAGAGGATAAACCTACCATGCCCAAGGGCACAAAAGCTGCAACCAGGGGACTAAAAATACGAACTTCAGATTGACAGTATGTTTTCTTTTCAATTGACCCATAACAACTCCTCAAATCATTTTTTTTTTTTTTTTTTAGCTGAGACTATCAATTTGATTTTGCTTCTGTTGGTTTACCACTAATTACTGTCACTTTTTCGTAACCATGACAACGTACCACGATGTGACCATGCTTGCTGATGAGCTCCAGATCCATATCAAAGTTAACGTCGACATTAGTTTCAAGGATTACATGAACTCCCATTGGACCGATGGCATTCTGTGAAAGAACGGGTGTAAACAAAATCGTTGCAGTATTCAGAATCTGTCATAGCTCATTCAACTCAGTGAAACTGAAAATAATACTTTAGAATTTATTATGGATGGCAAATTATGCGTTGATAAAGATCAATGACAGTCTCGACATGCGTGATTCTTTCTGACTGATGATGTTCAAAGCTGTGTTTTACTGTTTCGCTTTGTGATCAATCGCACATTTTTGTTTTCTTGTGACAACCGCCACTAAGATTTCTGGCATATCCAGTAGAAAATTCTGGGACACCGTGTATAATTTTAGTCTTGACAGGTAGAAACAAGAGAATGTAGGGAATCAGCTTAAAACTTTGCAAAACCTGTATGTGTCGAGCATTACCCGTATTAAAAAGGCAAAGAGTTCAGACACTTCCTTCGTTAGTATTTTCTCTACAAAACGAAAGAATGACAATTAGTGGTATTATCAAAATTAGAGATACTTTGTAAAATACTGTCTTGATGGAGAATTTATTTGAACGAGAGGATTCAAAACAAAAAACAAAAGGATAACGTCTACATTAATCTTGAAAGAAAAAAATACACATTCCTGGCTCTCGCATTTATGTTGGAAAACCATCTACCTAATCTCAATGTTTCTTCACGAGGTAACATTTAACGCTGTTTTCTTTGGACATAGGCTAAATTTTAATTCATCTAGCTGCTAAGCCTTGTTCCCCTCAATGTGATTTACAGTCAAGAGAAACATGATGAGATTCTAGTCGAAGACTGATTTGTCGTGTCATGCAATTGGTTCTTTAGTGGACATGGGAAATGAATTCACATCAACAAAGTAATTTAATTATCTGTGTGCTACATGAGATTTATCTGTTTACTATATGAGATGAATCTCATTTTCATCTATACTCGTGATCGAGGAAATCTTGTATTGTTACTTTTCTAGGCTTAAAGACGTAGAGAATATTGTAATGATATCATATCGAAAGATATCAAAATCACAAAATACTAAATTTAAGCAGAAATTACGAAAAGTGAAACTGCAAGATCTTTCATTTGTCCATTACATTTTCTTGACTTGATGAGGAAAAGGCAGCTATATATAATAAAACGAAGTCAAATGAACAAAATGTATACCTTTATTTCTTTTCTGAAATCAATAGCCTTATAGTCGAAAACTTCATCTGCTCCCATCTCTTTAACAATCTGGCGCCCTCTCTCGGTGCCGGCTGTGCCGAATATTTTCGACGCACCAAGTCCACGCGCGAGCTGAATTCCAGCCAGACCCACCTGTGGGAGATAAACAGAAATCGGTGTATTTGTTGCATTGTCTAGTTCTCAGTACTCTTAACACATCAATTTTTATAAATTCATGACAAATTACTTATCAAGCTTTCTTTCCGAAGGACCTATATATTTGAACATTAAAAAGTACTCAATCAAAGTTAAACATAAGGTTGCTAAAGGAAATGATTTTATCTAAATATAAAGACGAATGTGTTACAAAAGAAAGCGTTATAGAAACGTTCTTACAACTGTCCTGAGAAATGCTACAAGGAATTACTATAGTCATCTGTTTGAAAGTCAAAAGAATACAAAGCAAACTTAGAATTCAATCAATGAGTGAAAAGTTCTATTGTCTCAGACGGAAATATGTGAAGCTTTTAATGGCTATTTTGTAAATGTTAGATCAGATTTAGTTGGGAAAATTACTCATAAAAATAGCACAAAATCTTTTTAAGAGAGAATGGGGGAGGACACAGGAGTGTTTATTGATTTCCGGAATCATTATTTTGATACTATAAATCATGATATTATATTGCGCAGTAAATTAAAACAGTATAGAGTCAGAGGCATACCTCTCCAGTGGCTGCGATGCTATTTGAGTAATAGATATCAATATCTTAGTTATGATGGGAAAATGTCTCCCAGACGACTTATTACTAAATTGTGGCGTTCCTCAGGAATCTATTTTGGCCCCAACAGTTTTGGGCCCAACGCTGTTTCTCAACTATATGAATGATTTGCCGGATTCAATTGATTTCTTTAAATTCGGGACTTTTGCAGATTACACTAATTTATTTCATACTTTCCCATTCAAAGACAGCAGAGTAGATATGTCTCAAGTCAGTATGAATGTTTGTGAGGTAGTTAACTGGTGTATATAATGAATTGACGATTAACTTATCAAAAACAAACTGTTTAGTATATCATTGCTAGGGGAAGACATCGATCGGTCAAGATCAAAGGGGAAATTAAAATATAGCAAATGATGTGATTACAGAAGTAGATGTTCATCATTTGTTAGCCTGCATGTTGATAAACATTTGAATTGGAAAACTCACATTAAAAAGGTAAACAGAAACATGAAAAGGGTTGGTGAATTATTTCGACTAAGGAATTATGTGCCAAGGTATGTTTTTACACTGATGCAAAATAAGACACTATTGCAACCTCATCTTGCATATGGGATAGAAGTTTGGGGGAGTACTTATGAATCAAATTTAAAGTGCCTGTATATTACCCAAAAGAGGACAGTAAGAGCCATATTTTCTTTCAGCCTTATTATGAGTGCATCAATGCCAATATCTAAAAATCTATGGCTTCTCAATATTTTTCAATTACATAACGATAAGCTGCAATATGCGTCTGTTCTTTTATATAATAATCCCGAGAATAATTACTGTATATGAGAACACAGTGAACACCAAGCTGATGATGGTTGCTGCTGGCGACTGCTGTGATAGCATCGTAACTTTGACGTTTGTTGGACGTTGGATTATTTCTATCAATGATTAGGACTTGTATAAAGGGTTCTCCTTGCTGAACTATTCCACTTGTAAAATAAATCGAACAAGAACAGCATCTTTTAGGGTTCACTAGTCAGTAATTATTTGGTTAGAAACAGTGTGCAATCGAACCGTACGTGAACAAAATATTTTACTTACCGCACCGCTAGCTCCTTGGACCAGCACGCTGTCACCTTTCTTAAAATTAGCTCTGCAATTTGATTAACAAAGCATGGAAATCAGTAAGCATGGTAAACAAAACAAAGACACCACTCAAACACATGTAAAACTCAAGCTTACTATCATATTATATCGTGACAGTACTTCTGAACATCCGATCCTACATGCAAATGCGTATTATTAAGTTATTTTTCTTGAGGATCAATGCTAACTTTCTGCAAACAGTAAAATCAAATCCTACTGCAATGTGTTCTCAGATCTGATTTTTTTATAATTTATGTTGATGTTTGATAATTCTAATTTTCCATTCATTCCGTTCTTATAATATCTCTAATGGTACCACAAGCATTATTTGGCACCAAACGTTTTCAAATAGATATGATTCGTCTTCCCAAAGCGCAGATGGATACGGGGATCCACTTTAACCCACCTCGTCAACGCTCTTAACGCACTGAAATAGGGAATTGGTAGAAGGGCACCCTCTTTGAAAGTCAGATCCTCGTGAAGTTTGTATACTCGGTCTGCATCTGCTAGGCAATACTGAGCGTACGTTCCCGTTATCGGTTGGCACACATAAACACGGTCTCCAGGCTAGTAAGAGGGAAAGGAAAGGAAAAGGGAAAGGAAATATCATAATTTCAAGTGACTTGGTAGGAAAAAAGCTTGGAGTGGTATGGCAGCAGAAAAGAGAATTACAAAATTCTGTTCCTCTCTGTGCAAGCTCCTAATATCAAATTTTTAAGAACCACCTTGGTAGGGGTGCAACCCTGAAGTATTCATGTTGGGGAAACGGTGTGTGCAACCATCCCTCCCATATTTAGGAATTGAATGAAATGTACGGATGTGCAAAGTGAAAACGAAAACAACATTTTCAAAAAAAAAAATGATCTTGAAATTAGCCAAGTTCTTTTCGCCCGATCACTTCTTAGTCGCACATCAACGTATACCAGATTGTGTCATTATTCCTTACCAATGGAGTAGATTTACAACCACATATCACAGACTTAGCACTAGATTTTATTCATCACAAGTGCACGTTGACTTTATTAGGAATATAAATAAGTAAAAAGATTTCCGCACGAAACGAGATATGGAGTAAAGTCATATAGATTACGTTACTGAGTATTTGCTAATCGTTAATCTTGTCAAAGGGCCCCGAATACATCAACTGAGTTTTGAAAATAAAAGACAACATCATTCTTAGCTCACTTGCTCTCGGAATATTCTCGGAATATTGGTGTTATCAACAGAGTAAAGTTTCACCTCCTAATTATTTCGCTGCTTATGCTGTATTCCTCTCTGATATTACCCTATTTACATAACGGTTTGTTGGCTTGGGGCAACACCCATCAAAATCTGTAAGATATATAGATTGCTGCTTCCGCAAAAAAAAAAAAGAAAAAAAAGTGTCATATTCAACTCTTTAATAAAATCTCACACAGATCCATTATTTGTTGTTTTTTTTTTAAAGAATAAGTTGATAAAAATAAAAGATTTATATTATTTTCAATTGGGTCAGTTCATGTTTAATTAAAAAAAAAACCGGGACTTTACCTCCTTTATTTACTGATATGTTTCATAAGAATTTGTCCATTCATAAATACCCCACCAGACGATCTGAAGAATATCATTTACCTTTGTTAAGGTCCATGTTAGCACAAAATACGTTCATATATGAGGGGACAAGATTCTGGAATGCAATAAGTTATAACATTAAAAATGCCCCACCATTAGTTGTATTTAAAAGAAAACTGAAGTGGATATTGTTGCAATTATTATGATGTAAACAAAATGTATGAGTGTAAGTTTATGGATTAGTATAATCAGTATTATTATTATCAAACCATAGCCTGCTCCGTGCATTTGAATGCCTCTACCACATGTCTTTCCTCTCTCCCTTCTTTCTTTTCTCCTTTCTCGACACCCGTCTCGATTTTCGTTGTATTATTGCCTTTGTAGTGTTTTGTTCGTACTTCGGTGAGTCAAAGACCCCGTTTACAGTGCGGGGCTGGGCCGAGCCGCGGCCGAGCCGCGGCCGAGCCCAGCCTCAATTGCGGGGCCGAGCCCCGCAATTTTGTCCGTTTACACTGCCGGGCTCGGCCCAAAGAGATTTTCCCCAGTGGGGAGGAGAAAAATCTCTTTGACCCTGTTTACAGTGCGATGCTCGGCCGCGGCTCGGCCGCGGCCGAGCCCACCTTCATTTCAGTGTAAACGCGCAAAAGGCCAAATGCGAGACCAAAATTGGCCGCGCATTTGGCCACGCTCTGGTGGTGGTCTCGGCCGCGGCTAGGCCGCGGCCGAGCCCGGCCTCTTCTTGGTGTAAATGCAAACTGGGCCAAATGCGCGGCCAATTTTAGTCTGGCTTCCAAACCATCTGCCTGTACTATTTCGCTATTCAGGATATGAACCCCCTCAACGTCGAAACCTAGTATAATCTAAGGTGGTTTTGCCCTGCAAAGGATTTTTCCTTCGGCAAAGGCCTTTGCCCCAACGGCGACTTCTTCGCCACGGAATTCAGTTGGCAAAGGGTCTGAAAACAATACCAAATTGCGTTTGTTTACAAGCAGAGCGCCACTACGACAAAATATTGCCGAGCCCGGGAGTGTAAACGGACAAAATTGCTGGGCTCGGCCCCGCAATTGAGGCTGGGCTCGGCCGCGGCTCGGCACTGTAAACGGGGTCTTAGTTCATGTACTTGTCTTGTATCTCGTTTGTGCTGTTAGTCTCGTCTCTGCCGGGTTTTTACGTTTCATTTAGTGTATCACCCCTATAAAACAATACAGACTTATGTATGTATTCATGTTTAATTTAGCTAATATTCTTCAATCAATATGAATTGAATTTGGTGACCATATGCATATCTTCCTTTCGTAAGTACATTGTATATTGCAACGGGGGGGGGGGGGGGGGGAGAGGGGCACAATCTACAAGCTTGGCTTTTCAGTGCCCCCCCCCCATCTCCCTAATATGCCCTAATATAGGTTTCCCCGCCCGATTTCATAAGATTTGCACTCGACTTAACGATACGATCATTCAAGTTCAATTGAATTTGAATGATCAATGAGATCAACATTTAGAAAGGTAACTAGTTCATTCAGTTTAATATCGTCAGCACGCAATTCCACGAGTTTCTCAAATAAACGTGTAAAAGGGCGTTCAAATTAAAAAACGCATGTTTAACACATTTAAATTCGCATCAGCACCGCCGTGAAGAACGTTAAGGAATTTAAATTCACGATAAGGCAAACATTTCCAACATATATTGGCAGTGTTTTTCGTTGTTGCTTATGTTCTTTGTACTTAGTCATCTGTTTGAATATGCAAACTTAATCGTACCTTGAAATGAGACTTTTGACTTATACTAGGTGTTACGAAAACATATCTCATTTTTTATCCTTAATAGTTCAAAAACTATATATCAGATAGCACTGTCATGGATGTGAGTAATTGCTGAATAGTGTACAATTTAGTTGGATGTGATTCGAATATGAAAGCATAAATCAGTTTCATGATATCCATGATTAATTTTGAAGTTAGGTTCCAGATTTTGGTCAAATTTTAACCTGTACAAAACTTGAATTTTAAGCAGGAACCAATGATGTATATGTGAGTGTGTGCTTACAATAGGCGTTTTCACATCAGCCCGATGTTTCGAAATAGCGTGCTATTTTCTGACTTGGGAAATTAACCCGATCACGAAATAGCGCGTTATTTGATAATAGGCGTTTTCACATCAGCCCGATGTTTCGAAATAGCGCGCTATTTTCTGACTTGGGAAATTTACTCGATAGCGAAATAGCGCGCTATTTGATAATGTGAACACAAATTAGTGCGCTAATTGTATCGCTCTGATCGAGAAAATTTCTCGAGTCCAACTTGGGAAATTTCTGAAATAGCGGGATAGTAGCGCGCTATTTGATAAATGTGAAAACGATTCGAGAAATTAGCGCGATGCATCCCATCATGCCTAGCGTGTGTGACCCGATCGATCGAGGCAAACTGCACTCAAATATGAGGAATTTTTGAAATTGCACACATTACTGATGCTGTTTGCACATGCTCAGCTGTCGAATTAGCTCGAAAAAAAATTCGGGTAATTCTCTTCGGGTTGATGTGAATAAAAAATGAAATAGCGCGCTAATTCGCAATCGCGAAAAATATCTCGAGCTTGGTTTTTATCGGGCTGATGTGAAAACGCCTGCTGTTAATACAAATTAGCGCGCTAATTGATCGAGAAAATTTCTCGAGTCCAACTCGGGAAATTTCCGAAATAGCAGGATAATTAATGCGAACTAGCGCGCTATTTGATAATGTTCGGGCTGATGTGAATAGGAAATGAAATAGCGCGCTAATTTGCGATCGCGAAAAATATCTCGAGCTTGGATTTTTATCGGGCTGATGTGAAAACGCCTATTGACTCTGAACATTGAACATGAATACCACCTGTTCAGAGCTTTGCTGACTAGGCTTCTGGTCTCTTGTTCCAAGGCACATGAATACTTTATTGATAATTCATGATAGATTGCCCCGGGCACTGCTAGTCTGAATTCATGGTAAAGGGTGAAATGAATACACATTGTAAGCATATGTGTCAATAGCCATGTTCAGACGTATTTCTAGTCGAAGTGAAATTTTATGGCACCGTGGAGGGTCGGTGTAACTTCCGGAAGTGTAAGCGCCGCGCACATCGACCATACGATTTTTTTTATTTTTTATTTTTTTTTTTACCAGCGGCATTTATCTTCTCTTTTCTTGTTGATGAGAATTTCTGAGCGCTAGCTTCTTCGTCGCGATCGGCTCGGTTAGAGTTGTACTGCACGCGCACGTGTACTCGCAAAATATCAACATTGCGATTTGACCCCGCAAGTTTTACCTAGGCTGTATGGTATGTAAGGTCATAGATACTCCGACTTGGTCTCCGAGGGCTTGTCCGCACGGGCAATTTACTCCGACCGGCTAGTCGTGGTAGCGAGATACTCCTGAGAAAACTCAGGAGTATCTTGGTCGGAGGAAGAGGTCGTGGTAAGTTCCCCCGACCGGAGGAAGTTACCACGACCTTGTTCAGACGGGCACTACTCCGCTGTGATAGTGAAATTCCTCATGAATAAATAATAAAGCATTCAATCCCTGGCCATTGCCCAGGACCATTGTCTGGGTGTTAATCACACACTCTCATACACAGCAATTGACCCCTGTGCAAAGTGAAGGTTTTGTACAGAGGGTTCAGAGCAAAATCTTCACCCTGACTTAAAAATTAATATTTAATTTAATGAAACTGATTTATGCTTTCATGTTCAAATTACCTCCAACAAAATTGTACACTATTCAGCTACTGCTCATATCAATGTTAGTGTTATCTGATAAATTATTTTCGAACTATTAAGGATCAAAAGTGGGAAATGGTTTTTTTTTGTAACACCCAGTACTAGCAAATAGTCCGTATAACTCATCTTTCATATACATACATGTACATGTTATTTATACACAACTTTAGCGGCTGCTAGAGCAGAGTATACATGAATATTTCGAATAAGGATAGAATTAGTGGGTGAAACATTTGACAATCAGCAAGACTATATCATTGGCGATAGTCTTGAATGAAACGGGTCTGTACAGCTGAGCTGATTGTGGCAACTTATGATACGGACACTGGGAAGGCAGGAATGGAATCAAGAATGCAAGTATGCATGTGGACATCTAACAAATTCTGAGATGTAGCCATTCCCTAGATGTTGCGTTCATACTGTTATGGGATAGATTAAAAGTGGAATAAAGGTTGACAGGAAAGAAATACGTAAAATACTATTGAAATGAACTGATTACATGAAACTTTGAAATGAAAATACAGGTATATAATCCAATATAACTGGGAAAACAGACGCGTAAAAACGCGTAAAAACTTAATTATGTTGATTGAATTCGAACGTTCATAGGGCGAAGTTGTGTTCCTGTAAATGAACCTGAAATAGGTACAAGGGACGCAATTGAATGCTCAAAGAATTAAAATGAACTATAACAGTAGAGTTGTGGCGAAAATCGCTTGAATTGAACAATGTTTTATTTATCAATTCGAATGCAAATCTTATGAAATTGGTTGGAAAACCTTTATCATCCCTGCAGTCACACTATCTTTAATGTGGTAGAACATTTAGGACATTATGGCTATGTTTGTTCAAATACGAATATTATCGGAGCATTATTGAAATACATGATTATGATAACATACGCCCGAAATGTCATCCTTTCAATTATCATTTGCCAAAGAGCTTTGATAAAAGAACTAAAACAGTCACATTTGCAACGGGAATAATAGATGGTATGTTCAGAAATGAGGTCGCACACTACACTGTTTCGAATACATTTGAAACATGACAGCGTATAATTATGATGAAGAAAAAAGAGGTACAGACTGCAACATCCCCCCCCCCCATAGTCGACAACGGCCGATTGACAATGAACAATTCCTGAGCTTGCACAATTCGCTCGCACTGATGAATATCTGCTCACTTTCGTTGTCATAAAACCATACACATGAACACTTGGATCGCTTTTTCACAGAAATTTGGAATATCCTGTCAGAGGAAACATTTTCGGAGCAGTATGAAATATAAGCAAAATACTCACCTTGACATTGATGACTCCATCGCCAACCTCGTCGACGACACCTGCCCCGTCCATTCCAAGGATGAATGGCGTCATGAATCCTCGCCATCCCTTCGCTCTGATACGAATCTCTAACTCGTTGACACCAGCTGCCTTAAGGCGGACCAGGACCTGAACGGTGATCAGACACACAAATACTGTCAAACATTTTGTTGGCAAAACATTTATATGTTATTCACTAAAGCCGGCCCCTGGGACCCGGGAGTTCCCGGTGCTGCAGAGCCCCTAAAGTTTTGGCTTAGGAGCGGGAGCATAGCACCCAATGCATGTCAAAAGTGAAATTGGGGGATGCACCACAATAGTTGCTTGTCCATGTAATTGACTGTATAGGTTTTTGCGGTCTATTTCGTAAATTCGCCAGTCAAATTGATACAGCGATCGTTCAATTTCGGGGGTTTTGGCCATACTGTTTTGTCGTACAAATTCATTTTCGATCAGTCAAATTTTTATTCCTGTCAATCAAATCTAAAAAGCTGTCGTGTAAATTCGTGGAAAGTAATCCAACTATGCGCAAAGCGGTCATTCAATTTCTCGCGAGACGGGAATGTGATTGCGTGGTGCAGCTATTCCAGCATTAAAATTCGCTTCGGAGCAATCTATTTAACATTTCGAGCAATCAAATTAGCACGAAAGTATTCTGACCAGCTCATAATCATTGGGCAATTGTGTGTCTTTATCCATTCTTTATGCTTTAAGCACTTATTGTCCCTGGTGGAAAGAACACAGTGTCCCACACAGTGTTCACACAGTCGGCTACAGGATGAAGATGATTTCACACTCACTGGTGTGGTTTTTCACAGAGTTGTCGCATAGTAATGTTCCGTTTTACACTGAATTGATGATTCACAGTATGTTCACAATGTTGAAACACTCGAATTCAACAATATGAAGAGATTTCTCACTGCGTTTCACATCCTGTTTCACACTGTGAGACACTGTGTTCTTTCCAGGAGACCTGCCCATGTCTTTTCTATGTTTCCTTTTATTTTTGCATGGATATACATGAATCTATATGTACACACTTCATGAAATCCCTTTCCATCATTTTCATTGTCACTCACAATTACAAGAAATGCCCATTTCCATTGATTTGAGTACTTCAAATACGCCAACCCTTTGCTACTGAAATGAATAAAAGAACTCCGAACTCGAATGTTCACGTGCTCGAAAAGACGCTCGCATTCCAACGAATTTAAATGCTCTCGACGGGCATGGTAATTTGAATGGTGTTACTGCTAAAATTGTTTGACCGAAGCGCAAAACTGATTGATCAAAAAGTAAAATTGAATGACTATCTTCATATGGCACTGTCTTTTTGCGCGAATTTGTATGATCTCAATATCAAATTGAATGAGAAACGCACGAGAATAATTGCAAAAACCTATAATGTGTGTACATTATGCAGTGTCTATTTTTCTCCTAAGTCTGGAAAAAAAAAAAAGTCGTTTCAGTGAAAATTTGGCCTACATGTTATGGCAGATACAATGACAAGAAGATCTAGAACTTTGACTGAGCCCATTGAAAAATGATGTGTGTGTGTGTGTGAGTGTGTGTGTGCGTGCGTGTGTGTGTGTGTGTGTGTAAGTCAGTTTCTTTTCGTGCACATTATTCTTATAAGTCTCTGTGTATGTGCCTGTTATACTGGAGCATGCCCTGTTACACCTATTATTCTATGCATAATTCCTGGTTTGACAAGAGCATGGCAAGGTTATGAGTAGCCCTATCCAAGCAGTATGAGTACGATGGTATTGACATAGACGTAGCCTACAGGATGCTGCGCCCCTGCCAGTATCAGCCAGCCGATGGTTTGCAAACAAATAATGTTTGTCTCTTACATGCGCTACATAAGGACTGTATTATTATTATTGTAGTTTGTTATCAATCTTTGGTAATAGAGGTGCTTATAAAGTGACATTTTTGAAAAGTCACCGACCCCCCCCCCCTCAAAAAAAAAATGTTATGTTGAAGGTCTTCATTGCTGAAAGTCTTTTTTCGAATGACATAAAAGATATCTAAAACGGTCTTCTGCTAATTTGGAGAGCACAAATCTGTTTTCATGAAGGCTATGAAAATTATGTTGTGCTGGAATTAGTTGTGCATTTTGGCTGTCACTTTTATTTTCATTATAAATTTTGAAAGACTTAGCCCATAGGCTAGTCCACTTTCATAGATACTCAGTATACAGTCTCTCAAAAACAAGAAAACTGCATGAGGACAATATAATATATATCATAGCCCAAGTACAAGGAGCGGTACACTCGAAGAAATTTTCATGAATTAATTGAAAAGTTGCTTTTCAAATAATTTACGCAACAAGAATTTAGTGTTTTTTTTTTGTCTTTTGGTTTGCTAATTACATTTCTCGCTACCCTATTGCGAGAATACCAAGAGATTTTTCTCCTCTCCATATAACCTCTTTAGAGAATACATATGACACTATCGTGACACCTGTTGCCACTCCGTGCTTTTACAGCCATTATTTTGTCACTGCTGGTGAGCTGTGCTACTTAATATTAGTCCTAGAAATACAAAGAGTCTCTCCATTCCCATGGGATTAGGATACATCCCCTCCCCTTTGATCCTCATCCGTATACTTCATGCACAGTGGAAAGATGCACACGCAAGTGAAGAGTCAAGATTTCACGATTTAGCCATTTTCCCCGGAATATCATTATTATTTTTCGCTATACACACAAACCATGCACCAAATCTTTGAATTTTATTTCTAAAAAGTAAAAACTTTCTTGTGCTAAAGGGAGGACACTCCTCCCACACCCTCCCTTTCGTTGCCCCGAATATTAATTTTCCTTGCTTTTTTATTGGAAACTGTCCAAATGTGCAATAGATCACTGGATTCGGATTGTGTAAGTGTAAAAGTGAATTTCAGTTTGACATATTCAAAAGTTCACTCGTGTGGGAGGGGGGATACACCCTCCCTCTCCGCTCCACTTCAAACTCGCACAAGCACACGCCATTCAATCAGTGACAAATACCTATTGTTTTAAGTTTTTTTTTATTTTTTTTTATGAATAGCATTGGAAAATTTCCGAACTTTCCACAGGTGTGCACCAGGTTGTTGAATTTTGCTAAAATGCAAGAAAAAATAAAATAAAATAAAATAAAATAAACATATCTCATATAGGGGGGGGGGGGTGGGGGGAGGGGACTCCTTCGCTTGAATGTTCCCACCCCCGTAGAAATTCCTGCATATAGCTATGCATGTATACATTAATCTATTTTTCATCATTAGGTAATATTGCATATTGCTTATATGGCACAAGCAGTGGCTCATATCACGAGCGCGATACCAACCAGTCATACTTTCTACAAACTCGACATTATATTCAATTAAAGTCAAATAAATCTAGATAATTTTATTTCCATGTACGTTAATACAAAGCAAGGTTTAGCAATGATAACCACACACATTCTCAGCTTGGACACGATATTTTTTTCTCTCCATTAGTAATAAAGTACAACAGCATAGTATTTACAAGTTGAAAAATATCAATGATATAATAAGCTGCTAGACCAAAATTAAGATAGTCTCATCACTGAAATATTGAATTCCGCATACACGCAAGAATATGAATTGATCTCTTATCTTATCAACCTGCGTCAATAATCACAAGCTGAAGTCATCATCAAATAATGACAGACTTTGACATTATTGCAGGAAATTAAAATGCGTTATTATGTTTGCTGACTGAGTTTATCCTCTTTCATTCCGGCTTTCCGGTGGGGAGCTGCCGCCTTGCCGCCACAAACCAAAGCCAGTCCCACTATAAGTAACAGGATTGAAAGGATCTTGGAACTCATCAGACTACAGTCTGCAACAGCTAACATCAGTATTCCGCTGTTTCATTTGCATATAACTTACAGAAACCCCCCTCGGCCACTTCTATTCCCACACCATAAAGTTCAAGTAGCAAGATAAACTAAAGGGATGTATCAGTTTATTCGCTTTTTATTATAATTATTCTTTCTTGCGCATGAATAGAAAACTGGGTGTAATCAAAGTTGACGCAGCAGTGATGCAGATTAATGATCTGATCTCATTAGTTATCAATATTTTTTTTCAAGATACTAGAAATTTAGTTCTCATCGGACGAATCAACTTCAAGTAACTTAAAAAAAAAGGTTTGCAAAGGACATGGGAGAATTCCAACTTGCACTTTGAAACTATACCATCGTTACACAGATAGAGTTGGTTTAATATAGACATGTGCACAAGCCAATTTAAGCGCCTGTCAACATTTAGGAGAGAACATTCGTGGAATTTAGAAGTGGTTGTGGAAGGGGTCTGTACTGCTGTTGTGTTGATTTCCACAGCAATTACATGGTGGATTTTATTTATCGATCACGACACTCATACTCGATAGGTCAGCAATAGTAGCAGTAGAAGAAAGCAAAAGCAGTGAAAATGGGCGAAGAAATTGTTTAAGCGTCTCAGTCTATATAGTGAGACATGGACGCAAAGTAGTCTCAGTTCACGTCATGACGACCATAAATGATAATGTTAAGAAACATCTATCTTACATCTTACATAGCCCGTAGTTGAGGAGACCATTTTTGTTATGGATGGTTCTTTTGTGAAGCCATTTTGATATCATAATGTGTAAAAAGCTTCTGTTACCTTCATAAACAGCTCTAGAATGGTTTAAAGATTACCTTACTGATAGAAAGCAATATGTTTATTTAAATGGTCATGAGTCTTTTATGAAAACTATTTCTTGTGGTGTCCCCTAGGGTTCCCTACTTGGACCGCTATTATAAATTTTGTATATTATCGACCTCCAAAATTCGTCACAGATTCCTTCTTTCATATGATTTCCTGATGACACAATTTTTTTTCACATCGTAATTCTAACACGCTTATACATATGTTAAACAATGAACTGAAACTTGTTCAGTCCTGGATCCATAAGTTATCACTTAATATTGCTAAGACGCATTAATGCTGTTCAGTAACTCTTTGCAATCTGTTCCTGATCATGTCAAGATTAATGGTCTCAATTTAAACCAGGTCGACAGTACCAATTAAGTTTCTCGGACTGCATATTGATAGCGACCTATCCTGGAAAACCCACATTAACTATTTAGATAAAACTTTATCCAGAAACACAGGAATTCTTAACAAACTGAAAGATTATTTTTCCACACATATATTACAAATTATATACTCAACAATGATTTCCCCATACCTCAACTATGGAATTCTAGCATGGGGCAACTCGTCCAAATTTTTGCTTGATTCACTTTTCCTTCTTCAAAAACGCGCTATCAGAATGATATTTATCTCATACAAATGATTTTTTTTTTCATAAGAATACAATTTTGAAATTGACTAATTTGTTTGATCTAGACATTTGTATGTACAACTCTTCCACGAACGATCTTCATGATGTTTTTCTTCACATATTCAAAAGAAACAACGCAGTTCATAACTATACCCTACCCGTCAACGAGACGCTTATCACCTTCCACGTACTCGAACAATTTTTGCGAAGAAAACTATTATGTATGCAGGACCAAAATATTGGAACGATCTTCCCCCAGAACTCACAGGTTGTTTATCATTTTCATCATTTAAATGCAAATTAAGACAGTATTTACTGACTAACTGCATCACGTAAGCTCATTTAAATTCTTTTCTATTTTGCTAAGGACTGTCCCTCTGTACTGTACTATATTGTTGTTGTCATGTTTATCAGGCTTGAGCCGAGCCATTTGCACTCTCAATTTCTGATATGATAGAGTGTATAATGATAATGATACTGTTTGGACATGTAAAAAAGCAACGAATACTTTGACATCAAACTTAATTTTCCTCACCTTTCCGGCGACGACCTTGGGGACAGGAACATCTTCTTTTATTTTCATTGTGTCCGCGTCTCCGTACTCCTCAATTATGACAGCTTTCATCGTCCGGCCAGCCATTTTCGGATTCCTTTCCTTGTGTGATTCTGTCGGTCAATCACTTCTTTCTCTTTTCATCTGTTTCAACCTCCTTAGGTTCACTATCAAAATTGTCGATGCTAAGCAACTTACCTCCTACAATATAATGATCAACAAGTAAAGAGCGAAGTGACTGAGAAGTGATACGTGTCGTGTGAGGAACACAAGTGCCTGCAACAGTGGGTCTGGCAAGGTCCAAGACATTCCTTTATACGATTACAGCATACCAGCAAATATCACTTAACCGATACTGACAAATGCAAGCATGTAATGACATTTAATGACACTACGTTCTGTGTTTGTGATGTTTTTGAGTATGAAGAGTGTGAGGAAACTTTTTAAAATTTATATCAAAACATCTATTCGAAGGTATAGAAGATACAATTTCCAGAACAGGCAAGAGTCTTGATCGGATATTGGCTCGTATAAGATTGCAATGTCATTTCCTATGCATACATATCATGGTGACGAAATGATAATACCAGATAATTTGGAGCTGTCCGTCACTGGAACTTGAAAATACACGAGTTGTTGGGGATTTTGCAAAGGGTATTATGGCTAGTTGTATACTATACAACTAGCCATATGATTTCTTTCCTCATTTAGCAATATTAGTAGGTAAATTGAGAGCAATTCTGACACACGCATTTACAGTGAGGTTCAAACATATTTGAAGAAACCAGAAAAACAACACTGTATGTACAAGTATTGGTTGTCACACACACAGCTGACATCACTAGAGGGGTAACGCCAATGAAGGGAAACAAGAAAATTGACATGGCGTATAGATATACTAATGATAAGGCCTAAGAAGCGGGATTTCACATGGACTGGTACGAAACAAGAATAACACTTTACGAACATGCACGGTACACGGTACGAAATACACCCTGCCCCTCCGTTGTAAGGGAGTTTTAATAGTACACTAAATATTGAAAGAAAACCATTCTTTTTATTTTGCTTTATGACACTAAAATCGTTTAATGTGAGATTTTACATCATTATAGAATCTGTTATGTCTGTGTTTCAGTCTCGGTTTTTTTTTTTTTTCCAGTGAATTCACCTACCAAATGCAAAGCTTACGTAAGCAACGAAAATCGAGAATGAAGTGACATTTCTTAAGCTGAACAATTGGACTGAAAAGGTAGAAAAGAAACGTGGAAAGTTACTAGTATTTTGAGCAGGTTAAACCAAATCATGTGGGATGAAATCCACTGCGACATTGAGGTATCTAAACTGGTCTTGACGTACTTGTAATTGCTGGGATGCAATTTTCAAGTTGGTAGTGGTGCAGATAGAGCATGCATTATCATATGCCTGCTTAAGTAAAGATATAAAAGATACGGGTACTGTCGGCTGTTTATGCGCTTACATGTTAAGGGTACATAAAAACCCGTGTTCAATCATGTCCATTTGTAACTAGTACACGTGTAATAGCGTATATACCTGCTCTATAATTTACACATGCAACTTGCAGCAATTCGCTTGAACTCAGCTTAAAGGGAAGACAAACCCCAAGAGCAATGTGGATTGAGTGAAAGCAGCAACATTAGTAGAACACATCAGTGAAAGTTTGAAGAAAATCGGACAATCGATGCAAAAGTTATGAATTTTTAAAGTTTTGATGTTGGAACCGCTGGGTGAGGAGACTACTAGAGGTTATGACGTATGAGTGGACAACAATACCAAGAAAATATAAAGAAAATTCTGCAAAAATCCATTTTTCATGAAAATTACAAATTCCATCAACTTGATATTGACATATGTTAAGGGTAGCAATTATTCCCCCTGCTTTCTGAAAGCGGTTGGTCCATTGCTCTTTCATGATTGTAGAAAAGTGAATATTTGTTGAATTTCCTTTATATTTTCTTTGTATTGTTGTCCACTCATACGTCATATCCTCTAGTAGTCTCCTCACCCAGCGGTTCTAACACCAAAACTTTAAAAATTCATAACTTTTGCATCGATTGTCCGATTTTCCTCAAACTTTCACTGATGTTTTCTACTAATGTTGCTGCTTTCACTCAATCCACATTGTTCTTTGGGTTTACCTTCCCTTTAAAGGAGACACAAATTATATCAAATTTCATGAGATAATGAAAGAATTGTAATAACCTGGAAACAAAGATTGGTATTAATGATTATTCTATGCACCATGTATTGACATTTTACAGTGCACGATGTTGACTGTTCAATGTTTTACATACCTTCCGTCCTTCCTCCATTTTGTTTCATTTCATGTATTGTATTGACCCAGTTGTCTTCTGCGTAAAATGCTTACTAAGAGTGCCTCCTATAGTCTGCATTAGCCACAAAGTTAATGCCATCCTTCCCCTTCTGCCTTTTTTTTCACTGTTCTCTCTTTGTTTACTTGATTGTTATTTTTTTTATTATGCATTATTAGTTTCGTTTAGATCTCTTTTGGAGGCCTAAGTTGCAAAATTGCACTGAGGTCAATTCATCTCGACTATTGTTAGATATGTCCTGGGTACGCATATGTTGTTGATATTTTATTTTAGTCGGTGTTGACGCTGTGATTAAGGCTCCAAATTTTAGCGCTCTTTTGCAGTATACTGATTACTCATCTTCACGATACATGTATTCATAGTTCTTATGTGTTCACATATTGCTCTTCCGCTCCTATTTCACTTTTATCTTAATGTTTAGTTCAATTATTCTAATCACTTCCCGAAAATTCTCGAAACCCCTGTCACTAATGCACTGAGGAAATCGAACTTGATAGAATACGAAAGAATTTAATTTAATTCAGTTCAATTTAATTTACTTCCATCAAACAAAAATGCATTATACGAAGTATACAATTTTTTATTCATATTATTGAGCAATTTGAACAACAAAAAATACAAGTGAAATAAAATACAAAATATAAGTGCGGATAATTACACTGAGAAACGACGTTTGTAAAACGTCGATCCCTAAAAAAACAAACAAACAAAAAACAAAACAAAAAACCCCGATAGCATATATATTCAAAATTATTCTAAGTATGTACCGTTAAAGCATTTGAAATTGATATACGCGTATATGATGCTATTGAGATAAAGTACATCGTAAACAGTATTTGTTTTAAATTACAAAAATATATATAAACTTAGACTAACATAACAATGTTACGGTACAGACACTATTCATTAAGTCACGTGTACCAAGAAAATATGGTGTCCAAACAACAGTACATACAGGGGCACACAGGCTGTCACGCAAAAAAAAAAAAAAAAATCACGCATGAAGGAAAGGCGAAATATTGTAACAAGAACGAGAGTGGAATGATATTACAGCACAACAATAGACGAGGAGAAAGAAGAAGGAGAAGAAGAAGAAGAAGAAGAGAAGAAAGGAAGAGGGTTCTGTGAATACGTCATTCCATCGCCAGGACAGATGAAAGTACAAATCTTATTACATAAACAATCTAATTATCTAATATATGTAGAAAAGTTTATATCGAAATGTAATAAGCTAAGAGGATTCTTGTAAGCTGTTATCTATCGTTCCAAAGTCTGGGTCCAGTATATACAAACAAATGTGTTTTAAGTAGGCCTGTGTACATTTCTCATTAGAAGGTGATGGAACTCATGGGATCGTCTTGTGTCGTCCTGTGTATGTGATTATTTTGATGAAATCATTCTTGAAATGTTTTAGGCAACTGATTTCAGTTATAGTCAAACATGAACTGACCAAGGTGAAGTGAATACAAATCTTTTGTATTTTCAAAATTGTATATGTTTAGACAACAAAGCATCAGTATGTGATCACGTATGGAGATAACAGATAATTCTGAGCGCCATCCTTTCCAAGAGAAAATGTTTTTATATTAATGTCTGATATGTATTACCCCAAACAAGGGTTGTATAATTCAAGTACGACAATACAAAACCTGAATAAAGTGTCATTAATGCACATGAAGAAAGGTGATGTTTAAATCTATTCATTACACCTATATTATGCAATACAATTTGTCAATAGGACTAATAGGCCCCTAAGTATGCAAGATTAACCTTGCTATACACTGTAAAATCCATGCAATAGCATAAATTATGTAAAAGATATATTCTAAAGAGAATCGAATCAGTGACATTAAACTACTCCATTTGTAACTTGTACTCGACCTCGAAATACAATGATAGACGGGAAGATGAAATGATAACACACTGTCATTCTAATTAAAGTGGTAATACCCAATACCAGCCTTTTAATGTCTTCCGGTGTAGAATTTCAGGTGAGGACTAGGTTTCTCACGTAGAAATGCTGGTAAGATGTGCAAGCATATCACAAGGCATGGTGCCAGTAATTTTCTCCAATAGACAAAGTGTTAACAGCATGGGTACAGAAAAATTTACTGTACTGCGGGCAAACACATGCATGTACATGAATTAGCTCTAAAATGTTTTTATCCGTTCTTGTACACTGCATGCACGTTTGTACGAAGAATATATTTTAACAAAACATAAGATAATAATATATCAACATTGGATACTTTTTCCATTGATTTTTCGAGACGAAGTGGATGTTATACACAGGAAAGCAATTTTTTTTTTTTTAATTTGAACAGTTTTTTTTTTCTTTGTTTAGTGAGTATATAAATTCACTGCATAAAAAAGGGGAAAAATTAGCTTAGAATTATAATGTCTTTGTCACTCCCAACAACGATGGCAGGAGTGGATGTCCAGAGCTCTTGTTCTATATTGATTGACATAAGTTATTTATACTCAATTTTCTCCTCATTTTTCTTTGATTATTTTATATCACTTTTGTGAAGGACACTGTACAAGAGGTTCACGTTTTTCCTAGTTTCTCCCAGTACCGAAAAAAGGGAATAACTCTTACTACTAGACAGGATTGATATGATACAATGTGTATATCTTTTGCTTCTCTTCCTCCCCATTACTCCTTCGCCATGTACATTCCAAATTGTGATTCGCTAACTATACGATTGGCACTCTCTACTTTAAAAAAATTGCTCTTTACCTTTTTTTTTTATGGATACATTGTTGCTTAACTTTCTTCACGTATGTAAGTCCTATAACTTTCCAACATTCAAACTTTTCTTTTGCTAACTGCCACGTGTTTTCGTGATGGAAACAAAAACATCACAATAACATTGCGACACGATATCGAATGATGACACGGAATTGTGGTGTTGGGCTATGATCTCAACCCCGCATCCAGGAATAGTCAAGCAAGCTCTTTCAGAGACATCAAAATTTCCCAAATTCTTAATTTTGCTACCAGTGTCAGGTTGGGAAAATCGAAATGAATATTGATACTCATTTTGCACTGATGGCCAGAAAACCAAATCAAACAAGATAAAATCAAAACATGTTGATGACAAAATGACAATGTTTATTGTGTTCACACAAGAATTCCATGTTTTGTAAGCTGAAATACATGTACAAAAATTTTTGGCTCGCTCGCCTCGCTCCCTCGCCAAAATTTATTTAAACAAGAAGATAAGAACAAAACGTGATGATGACGCGGACAAAATGACAATGTCTATTGTGTTCACACATGTCATTTTATATTTAGCAGGCAAAATGTTGCACGGAGCAGCGGCTGCAATTTCTTTCGTTCTGAAGCGATCGCCAATTGGATCAAAACAGGGCGCCAACGGTTTCGAACATAGCACGGGGGGGGGGGGGGGTGCAAAAAACAAAGCGTAATGATGACGCGGAAATATACAAATTTCGGCTCACTCGCTCGTACGGATTTAGAGTATTTTTCAAGTCCTCAGTTTCTTGGTATAAATTGTTATCTAGAAGGCTGTCACTATATATCTTGATTAGAATTGTAAGATTTAATAAGCAGAAAATGACAAGAATTCCATGTTAAGTATAAGCTGAAATACAAAAAAAAAAATTGTTGCATTTAAATCACCATCAAAAGACCCCTTTTAAGTGCTTGAAAAAGCATAATATTATCATGTGGACATTTTTTTAAAGTCCCTACCGGGATGGGGTTGGGATTGAACACTTTTTCAGAAATTAGGGGCGCAATTTTTGCGCTTGCCCCGGGCGCCGTTTTCCCTAGATACGCCACGGATATTAATAAGCAGCAGTCGGGGAAATGATGGAAACCAGTATGTATGTGTGTATAGGTGTGTCACGGTGTGTCTGTGTGCATTTTGAGTGTCATTTTAAAGTTCTTATGCTATGTCAGGAAATGTTTTCGCACACACACCCCCTTTAAATTACATCCTATCAAACCCGCCTTTGTTCTTGTGTTCGCACAGGCGTGTGTTCCTTTTGTTGAAATCGCAAGCAATTACCGGGTATTGCTTGTGCTTAGCTAGTCTCGTCTGGGATCCATTCCTTTTTCGTTGGTGCGATATTTTGCCAATGGCGACAAACCAAGAGAGGGCGCAAATTTTCTGATTGCGATAT
Source organism: Diadema setosum (assembly GCF_964275005.1). Classification (NCBI taxonomy): domain Eukaryota; kingdom Metazoa; phylum Echinodermata; class Echinoidea; order Diadematoida; family Diadematidae; genus Diadema; species Diadema setosum. Next base: position 19,301,030 of record NC_092705.1, read on the forward strand.
TAAATCGTGAGATTGCGCGCTCAACGAAAAAAGACGCGTCCGGTATAGGGCTCACACCTGTAAATGAAATGGAATATCCAAGACCCCTACAAATTCGTACCAAAGATACCAAAATAAATGAAGCAAAAAATTTAATTAAAAATCAATAATGCAATTTGCCAAAAAACTGAATAGCTGCAGATATTGGGTATGAATTCCTTTACACACTGCATTTGGTTGGAAGATGAAAGCTTTTCTCATGGAATTTGAAGGGACTATATTTCATTGGGTGCATGTACAGAAAAATAGGTGAATGTTTGAGTGAAAAGAACTTGTGGTCTGGCTTTGCAAACCCTTGGACAGAGTTTGAGCCGAGGAACCCCCCTTGGAAATTTGATGGATGAAAGGGTGTAGGCCTATCTCACGTACATCCAGGTTAGTGAAGATGAAACACTTCATTTCTCCCAGCTATTTTACAGAATTTTTTGAATTTTGAATTTTAACACACGTCTCTATGGGGAATTATTTACCCGTGTGAGCCCTGTAGCAGTGGAACGAATTCATTTCGTGATATGTTGCCAATTTGTGGCTTTGCTGCAAAAATGCACAATACACTGTACTACTACAGCAGAGACAGCGCTGGACCCATCATGCATATCCAGGTTGGGTCGAGCGACTTGCCATGACATCATGTAATCAGCTGCATAGCTGATCACAATGACGATGTCATGGCAAGTCAAGCGATTTTCTCCGAAACGGGAGTCCTGTGGAGACGGGAAATGTGCGGATGTCATCAATGGGAAATGTGCAAATCATTTTTCTTCACCGTTATCATGCATAAATATGGTAGATAAACTCAATATCAAAACTGCACCTTTAGTATTTTCTTGATAAAATCCTGGACAGATTTTCACCAAACTTGGCAGGTATCTCCATTATGGTGATAGGATCTCAATTTGTTTAAATTAGCCTCAAAGTCCCGGAACTATGGTTTCATTAAAAAAAAAAATATTCTTCTCTATAAATAAGATAGACCTAGGTTGGTGATATAAAAACATTAATGACTGTAGTTTCAAGTTTAATGGCAGATCCAGGGATGCCGGGCAAGGGGGCCGTTGGGGGGGGGGGGGGGGGGGGGGTCGGAGGTGTCGAAATGTTTACATTTTAGCTTCTTCGTGAAAACGCCCCAACACATTTTCACCAGATGAATTTGGCAGATAGCATCCATTGGAGTCAACGGCGTAAATCCATACTGAGGAGTGGGGGGGATGATCGGCGATAGTCACCATCACCACGATTACAAGCCCATAACCGAACCGGCGCAGCCTTGAGGGGGACGGGGGGGGGGGGGGGGTGAGAGAAGCAGAGCTTGGTAAACCCCCCCCCCACACACACACACACACACACACTTTACAAGGATCGGATGTCTCACTCTTTTGCATGAAATATAAAGTGGGAGGAGAGTGATATATTTCTGACAAACTGTTACAAGCGAGCTTGAAAATTTTGATATTTTACAGTCCCAAAACTGCAGTTTGTGACTGCATTTTGTCCGCTTTGGAAATTAAGGGGGGGGGGGGGGCACCGGGTGAAACTGCCGGCAATTACTGACAGCAACATCAAGAGAATGGCATAACAATTAAATGCGAGCGAGCGAAGCGAGCGAGCTTGAAAATTTTGACATTTTACAGTAAAAAAACTGCCGTTTTGGGCTGTATTTTTTCGCTTTGGAAATTAAGGGGGGCGCACAGGGCGCAACTGCTGGCACGTACTGGCAGCAACAACAGGAGAATGGCATAACGATTAAATGCGAGCGAGCGAAGCGAGTGAGCTTGAAAATTTTGACATTTTACAGTCCCAAAACTGCCGTTTGTAGCTTTTTTTTAGCTTTGGAAATTAAGGGGGAGCACCGGGCGAAAACCATTGGCAATTACTGGCAGCAACATCATGAGAATGGCATAATGATTAAATGCGAGTGTGCGAAGCGAGCGAGCTTGAAAATTTTGACATCTTACAGTCCCCAAAACTGCCATTTGTAGTTATATTTTTCGCTTTGGAAATTAAAGGGGACGCACCGGGCACAACTGCTGTCAATCACTGGCAGCAACATCAGGAGAATGCCATAGCGATTAAATGCGAGCGAGCGGAGCAAGCGAGCCTTAAAATTTTGACATTTTGCAATCCCAGAAAATGTCGTTTGTAGCTGCATTTTTTCGCTTTGGAAATTAAGGGGAGGCACACCGGGCGAAAACTGCTGGCAATTACTGGCAGCAACATCAGCAGAATGGCATAATGATTGAGCGAGTGAGCTTCAAGGGGGCGCACAGGCCGCAACTGCTGGCAGTTCGTACTGGCAGCAACATCAGGAGAATGGCGATTAAATGCGAGCGAGCGAAGCGAGTGAGCTTGAAAATTTTGACATTTTACAGTCCGCTTTGGAAATTAAGGGGGAGCACCGGGCGAAAACTGCTGGCAATTACTGGCAGCAACATCAGGAGAATGGCATAATGATTAAATGCGAGCGAGCGAAGCGAGCGAGCTTCAAATTTTTGACTTATTACATTCCCAAAACTGCCGTTTGGCTACTTTGTAGCTATATTTTTCGCTTTGGAAATTAAGGGGGGAGCACCGGGCGAAAACTGCTGGCAATAACTGGCAGCAACATCAGGAGAATGGCATAATGATTAAATGCGAGCGAGCGAAGCGAGCGAGCTTCAAAATTTTGACTTATTACAGTCCCAAAACTGCCGTTTGTAGCTATATTTTTCGCTTTGGAAATTAAGGGGGGGGGGGAGCACCGGGCGAAAACTGCTGGCAATAACTGGCAGCAACATCAGGAGAATGGCATAATGATTAAATGCGAGTGAGTGAAGCGAGCTTCAAAATTTTGACATCTTACAGTCCCAAAACTGCCGTTTATAGCTATGTTTGTCGCTGTGGAGATTAAGGGGGGAGCACCGGGCGAAAACTGCTGGCAATTACTGGCAGCAACATCATGAGAATGGCATAATGATTAAATGCGAGTGTGCGAAGCGAGCGAGCTTGAAAATTTTGACATCTTACAGTCCCCAAAACTGCTATTTGTAGCTATATTTTTCGCTTTGGAAATCAAAGGGGACGCACCGGGCACAACTGCTGTCAATCACTGGCAGCAACATCAGGAGAATGCCATAGCGATTAAATGCGAGCGAGCGGAGCAAGCGAGCCTTAAAATTTTGACATTTTGCAATCCCAGAAAATGTCGTTTGTAGCTGTATTTTTTCGCTTTGGAAATTAAGGGGAGGCACACCGGGCGAAAACTGCTGGCAATTACTGGCAGCAACATCAGGAGAATGGCATAATGATTAAATCCGAGCGAGCGGAGCGAGCGAGCTTCAAAATTTCGACTTATTACAGTCCCAAAACTGCCGTTTGTAGCTTTATTTTTAGCTTTGGAAATTAAGGGGGAGCACTGGGCGAAAACTGCTGGCAATTTATGGCAGCAACATCATGAGAATGGCATAATGATTAAATGCGAGTGTGCGAAGCGAGCGAGCTTGAAAAATTTTGACATCTTACAGTCCCCCAAACTGCCATTTGTAGCTATATTTTTTTTTGCTTTGGAGATTAGGGGGGGGGGGGGGGGCGCACCGGGCGCAACTGCTGTCAATCACTGGTAGCAACATCAGGGGAATGGCTTAGCGCTTAAATGCGAGCGAGCGGAGCGAGCGAGCTTTAAAATTTTGACATTTTACACCCAAAAAACTGCCGTTTTTAGCTATATTTTTGCGATTTGGTTTGTCCCACTTTTATGGGGGAACCATCCCCCCCCCATCGACGCCTCTGCATATGAGGGAGCTTTTGTTAAGTGAAAGATATGCTGCACACTCTTTGACAAATTAGGGAAATATACGTCAATCTCAACAGTGTACTTATCGAAAGGGATCCAGTATAGCGGAACTTTTGCATGTTTATGATTGGAATTCAACGATTTGGTGCATAGTTCTGGCGGTATTTGGACAATAATTCCATTAAGAAAGTTCGAAATTTGTCCTCATCTCGGATATTGCTTGGGGGATAAATGATTTGCCTGCCTAAACACTTTCGTAGGGGCGGGGCAAATGCCTTTGCCCCCCCCCCCCCGAGATATTTTCGACGCCCCTGATCTTCCCTGTGAATACCCATAGATGTATCTTGACTGAATTATCAGTCACTGTCGTTCCTCATGAATGATTCAGGAAATGGAGGGGGTTCAATTATGGCAATATAGTTTTGTTATTGATTGTTTGTTTGTTTTCGTACATATTTTGCAGATGGTCCCAAGTTACTCTCGTCTTAGCATGTTTACATGTAGGCCTACACTATTTGACGTTGTCAACGTCTGAGCCATACCTTACAGTGTATGTCCATGTCCGCGAGCGAGCGAAGCGAGCGAGCGCTTGAGAAAATTATGCATTCGATTTCCTACAAGATAGAATACTGTTCAGCTCTGTTACCTGTCTGAAGGCCGGCGTACAAACGTCATGCAATATGCCAAAATTGATACAATCACATTTCTGCTTCCTCCATTTTTTTTTTTTCAAAATTCAGGGGGGGATGATTGTACAGGCCATCCCCCCCTCCTCCATTTCAGGGGGGGGGGGGATATATCCCCCCCCATCCCCCCCGGGATTTACGCCCATGATTGGAGTTGTGGATCTCGATCTGTTTAGATAATCAACTCCCGGTTTTGGGAGGAGCCTGAAGATTACGGATTTTTAATCCATTTTTTTTTTATGGTACCATTGGTAGACTTATCATGGACACAATATTATAATAAGTTCGTGTTCACATTGCTGTCTATAGTTTTAAATGTGCTTCTGGTGGACTTCTGCATGTGTTTCTGCACAGGGCGGGGGGGGGGGTGGAGGTATTGTGGATTGTGGCAGAACTCTAACACTTTCAGCTCCTGGTTTAAAATCCTTCATCCGTATGAAGGATTTCCAACAACTCTGGAACATAGCATCCCTCAGGCAATATAATCTCAACTTAGCCATTAAGTATTCAAACCTTTGAGAATGAAGTTGTAAAGAATAATTTTCAGAGGTGCAGGTCTGCTGCGAGATCACTGACACCACATTCAGAGCCAGAGCCTGAAGGCTTTGACGCCATTCAGAGCCTTAGTTCGCCCTCTAGTGGTGGGGAGGAGAAAACTCGCGTTGGCTCTCTCTCGCATCGCATTTTATACACGCACTTTCTGTTGGCGAAGCGCAAAGCAAGAGCGTACACACATGTATGGTACAAACATGTACAGTGTACTTTTTTTTTTGCATTTTGTACGTACACGTACGTCCTTTGCACTTTGGCTTTTTTGCGCACACTGAATATTGAATCCGAAGAAGACCGGCCTGTTACCTGGGTGTCTGTCTCGAGATTGTCGGATTTGTGTGAATTTAAAAACCTTGTCAACGTTAAAAGTGAAGAAGATTTCTGTCAAAGAACTTTCTCATTTTCTTCTCAGGGATGTGCCTGTAAACTTCCTCGCACGGACAGCAAAGACACCATGTGTAGTCCCATGTGTTCTATTTACAGTCTGTTCGGTGTTCACGTAGAGTGCTAGAAAGCTTCTACTCTTGACCTCGCGTCGGCACTGGTCGGTGATGACTAATGTTACGTTAGTCATGTTGCTGATCATATAGATTTAGATTCAAGGTCTATATGTCGAAGGTGTAGGGCTTAGCTTGCCTTCTTCATGCAGTAGAAGGTATATCTCTGAAGTTAACACGCTGAGATTTTCAAGCTAAACACAACGTCGTGTTGCTGTTGTTGAGCTCGCTTGAATTGGATTGGACTGTGGACGCTTAAATGCTTTGTCAGTATGACCACATGACTTTACTGATTGTAAGCATACATGTATATCCAGATGCCCAACTCCCGTTTATTTGTGGTTTCCACTGAACTGTGTCACAGCAGATAAAACAACTGGCAACTTGCAAACAACAGCATCAGACGGTCAAATCATGGAAGAAGAATATGACAGTGGTAAGCCATGCATGCATGTCTTTGCATGTGTTTGTGGTGGGGAGGGTCATTTTTAACAGTATGTTCCACTTTTAATATAATGATGCTGTCGGAGCTGCATTAGGGCAAAAACGTTGAAATCGATATCTAAGCAACAGAACATGAACATGCTGGATGATGAGATAGATCTATTTTCATATTGATGATGATATTGTGTCTTGTGATAGTGTGATGATTCCCCCCCCCCCCCGGCCCCCCCACCCCCCCCCCCCCCCCAAAAAAAAAAAAAAAAAATCAGAAAGAGATGAGACAGTGCGCTGCCACTGAGCTGACACGATTTCATTATAGTCAAAAGTAACAATTTGGAAATGGGAAATCCAGCTTTCAAATGAATTTCTTAAAACCTGTTTTACATTTCTACTGTGTCCGTGTGTGGCAGATACAGGACATAGATGTAGAGTCTAGGGTGGGACATCCCATTAATGGACGCTTTTTTTCATGGCTTTGAATTTCGTATTCGGAGGATGAAATTTCGGCTAAAAATAACCACTTATTCGCAGACTCCTGGAAATTACGAATTCAGCCAACTCGTGTCGATTGTTCGTTCCAGTTTTTAGAAAATATGCTTCAAACATACCCCTCTAAAAAAGTTGTCTTCGAGTCGTCGTTCTCACCGAGCAGATGACAAAGAAAAAATTGGCAAATGAGGTTCAAATTTTGTATTTTACGGTAAAAAATGTCTGTCTTGAACATTTCGAACAGTTGCACGCAATAAAACCTTGTGAGAAATCGACAACTGGTTAGACTCTACTTCTAGTTTACATGCTTTGTCTATGGGAGCTGCAGGCGCGGGTAACAAGATGCGGGCCCCTTAGCGCACTTTGTAACTATTCCGCATCGTTCGCGTTTGAGGACGATAGCTGCAAATTTCTGATATCGATCAGTGAACTTTTGGTTCCATTGGCATCTTCAGCATTGTTCCTGTATGTGAGTGGGATTTCATAGAATTTAAGTTGTGAAATGTGATTCAAACATGCATAAATATTAACTATGTATGACGAGGTGTGGGTCACTCGACTATAAATTTGATGTAAAATGTGAATTTCGTTGTGTTTTTACATTTTATGTTGTGTTTTTAGCGATTTCGGTCCACACAAAGTTCTGTGAGGCTAATCTACGAAGTCTCGCGCGTACAGAATGTCAGTACGCAAAATTGTGCGTGTCTGGTAATATCATGGTGTCCGGTGACACCATGCTTGCCTGTGTACATTGTATATGTGTATGGTACACAAATCAGTAGTGACTGGCATTTAGAATACCGTATTCCTGTCCCTTGGGTGTTCTCCTTTTTAGTACACCATATACAATTAATGTTAGAATATGAATGGGCCATTTTGCCATGGTTGGGTATGTGTACTGTACAATGTACAAATGTGTGTCACAACTACATGTATGTACATTGTACATGTTAGATGCCCACACCTTTTGTAATTGTACATTTTTGAATGAAGAAATTTGGACCATTAAAGATATTGACTGTAAGTGATTCTTCAGTTCACAAATTCATTATTATTATCATTTTTTTGGGGGGGAGGGGGTGGGGAATAATGCCCTCACCCCTACTTACATGTATTTTGCCTTACCGTTGTATACCAAATCCTTGTTAGCTTTCGCATGGATGCATGCTTGTGCGCACATTTAGCAAGTGTGGGGATCTGATATGCATCTGTGTAAGCCAGCAAGGATAGGGTACTAGTAGTGTAGAGTAGTATTGATGCAATATTGATACAATTGATGAACTTTTATTTTCATTTAAAACCTTGTCTATCAGGAAGCAACGGAGGCAGCACACCAGTTCAAGATGAAAGAGAAGATGATTATGAGGTATGTAATCTGACACTGGTCATGACAGTGTGACTGGGAGTAATGTGTGCACACCCTTTCAGCTATATACAGACAACAATTCAGAACAATATTGGTGTGAGTGAAGAAATTATTACCAGTCCAATCGTCAAACATGTAAGGTTACATCAGTTTTTAAGCTACCTTTTTTTTTTGCTTTTATGTCATACATTGTAATGCCAACAATGTGCTGCCTCCCCTGCCATGTGGCAGGGGAGACGTTGCCCTACAGTAAGTAGAAACATAACTGTTGGCCTAATTATAGGAATGTGGTGATTGCCCGCTCTGCGTAACCTGTCCCAGTTTGTAACATCAGAGTAATTGAATTCAGCAGAATTTGCATTACATGATTACCAGTTAGTGTAACAATTACACGAGATATACTACAGTGTATACATAATGTACAATGTACTTGAGTATGTTGAATATTTGGTGTGACAGGAAGGAGAATACGAGTCCCCAGCTGAAGAAGAAGAGGGAGAAGCAAGGACTGTAGCATCAGATCAGCAGCAGGATGGGGAGGAGGAGAGACTGGCCAATGAGGAAGATTACAACAGGAGAGAGCAGAGACCTGAAAGTAGAGAGGACAGTGTAAATGAAGAAGAGGCAGAGGAGGAGGAGGGAGATGAAGATGGCGAGTATTACCAGCATGGAGAAGAAAGATATGAGGATGGGGAAGATATGGAAGAAAGAGACCAAGGCAGTGAAGGACATGGGGATGAGGGACAGTATGAGGGATCTGGTCAGGAAGAGATTGGAGAAGGAAGATACTTGGCTGACAGTGAAAGAGCTCCTAATGAAGAAGAAGGAGAAGAGTTTGATGAAAACCAGGGCTCACATGAAGAAGGGGTAGAACAAGATAAAGGACAAGATTTGGAAGAAGGAGAGGAGCTAGAAGAAGGAGAGGAAGTGGAGGAGGGAGAAGAAATTGAGGAAGGGGAGGAGCTTGAAGAGGGGGAAGAGTTGGAGGAAGGGGAACATGTGGAGGAAGGGAATGAAGAAAGTGACAATGAGAGAGAAAGATACAAGGCAAAAGGGGAAGATAAAAGGAATGTGGAATATAGGGATGATCAAAGTGATGGTGAACTTCCATATGAGGAGGAAGAGGCCGAGGAGGAAGAAAGCACTACAAGACTCCAGCAAATGAGTGATGTGGAGCAAGTTAGTGATGGCGATTTGGATGCCAGTGATGATGAAAGGAGGGAAGAGAAAGGATCAGAGGAAGGAAAAGATGGTGATGATGTCTATGAGCAACAGAATATGGGAAATGACTATGAGCAAATCGTTAGTGATGAAGAGCAGATCGAGGATGAGGAAAGTGAAACAAGAAAGGTGGATCAAGTTCAGAAGAGACATGATGATTTGTATGAACAAATGGAAGATGATGAAGATGATTTTGGAGATATTCTCAACGAAGGCCAACTGAAGACGGAGCGAGGGGCCTTGTCGGATGATGGTGCCCAGTTTAGTGAAGGAGAGCCAGAGGAGGTTGATGATGCCTCAAACAAAGTACCTCTCTATGAAGATCTGGATGATGATGAAGATGACGATCTCCACCAACCACAAACAGAAGAAAAGGATGGAAAAGACGGGATTAGGGAGGAGGCTGAGCAGGAGTTGGAGGAAGAGAGCTTGGACGGAGATGAACCTGAGCCAGAAATAGTTGAAGCTGGAGATGAGCAATTGGAGATGGAGGAAGAGGAATGGGAGGAGATTGTTGATGATGATGATGAAGATGCAGAAGTGGTTGAAGAATACATAGAATATGAAGAAGAGGAGGAGGGAGTGGATGGTGAGGAGGTAGGAGAAGTTGCAGAAGAGCTTCCAGAGGAAGGTGACCCTCACCCAGCAGAGAAAGATGCTGAAGAGGAAACTGGTGAAGGAGTGCTGGCCGATGAAGATGAAGATGAAGATGGAGAGAAGGATCAGATCACAGATGCTGGTGATAACTTTATGGCAGAGCTTCAAGGTATGTGCCTCTGCATTGTTGATGCTATTTACATGTATGTCATTCATGTGTCAGGGTTATTTTATAAATCATGTGAGGAAATAATGCCTATTATTACCCATCAAATCAGACATCTGAGCTATGGTTCTACAAAATTGTAGTCCCTCATATTATGCGTGGGATTACGCGCCAGCAGGGAGAAGAGGGATGAATTTTTCATATTCCCCTCTTTGGCAAATGCCTATGGGATTTGCGTGTTAAAAATGAGGGGTATATTGCATTTGGGCACTTGAGCTCCCTGTGATGAAAGTTTTCTGTTGACAGTTTCTCAAAGAGTGGTTTCATGACAAAGGGCAAATTCTCATACATTGACAATAAAACTAAAGGACAATTGCTGTGACTGCATGAGCTGGCTGTTAATGCGCTTCATACCCAAGTTTTTTGACATGATAAATATATATATTATATATATATATACACATACAAGTGTGTATATATTTATTTATGTCAATACAAAAGAACTCCAGGAATGAGCATGATGTCAATACCGACAATTTATTTGAAGAACACACAAATTTTTGGGCACCCTGCCCTTTTTCAAGCATGATACATACCCTTTTCTGGAGTTTTGTTCTACTACTGATATTATTTGACCAACACATGGACTACAAATTACTTCATTATATATATATACACGTATATATATATATACACACATTGTAGATAGGAGAATGACTCCACCAGGTGCAGGAATAGAGCTGTAAAAAAGCCTCCAAGTGTCCATTGATACGATCATACATGTATACATCTTTTCCAGTATATCACAGGTCAGTTTTGATTCCATTAGTGCTAGGTACATGTAAGCCAGATAATGTAAAAATTGGTATGATTATCTCGCTAGTAATCATATTATAAGATGTCTCATTAAATGCACTTGTCGTGCTTGGTTTTCTGTCTTATCAAGGTGAAGCTAGTGAAGATGATGATGATGACATAATTGGAAGAGCCAAGTCAAGAAGGATCGTCGCAAAAGACAGTGGGGATGAAAGTGAGGAGGAGAAGTAAGTGTCCGGTATATCCATACCGAGTGTTTTTTTGTTTTTGTTTGTTTGTTTGTTTGTTTGTTTTTTTTAAATAATGCCTATTTCCCGTAGTGGTACCAGAAGGGCTGATTATTGTCATGTCTACACTATATGCATTGAATGACAGCGGCAATTTGAGAAAATTATATGCTGCAAAAAAGGCTGTTGCCTCCAATTTAGGAAAACTTCATGCTGCGAAAATGTCTTGCTTTACAGTATGCCTACTCGTACCATTCACCATGAAAACACGAGAATGACCGAAGGTATCCTGGGAGTTGGTATCATATCTTTGTACAAGTGTATGACCATAGAAAAATGAAAGATGAACTATGACAGGTTTTGTCTGTGTGATCTAGGGTCAGTGACTTGGGCCAATGTCAAAGGCCAAATTCACATTCCAAGCAATAATTTTAGGAGTAGTGAATGAAATGCAATCAAATGTGACAACGGTGACCAGAAATGTTAAGAAAATTTAGGTGCATTTGTGCTGCGTCATTGTACCACAAACCATCACACACAGTATGCTGTATTCCTTGTGACTAACATAATTCTGCAGATGTATCAGTACAAAATGTAGTTTGTAAAACGTGTTACTATCATATCCTGGGTTAAGGCTTTGTGTAGCCCCATTGCTGAATGAAGACTACCAACATCACTGCAGGACAATGATATAATGAGAATAAATGAAGAATTAACATTTTTTTTTTTTCATGGCATAATGAAAGAACGCTAGAGTGACCTCTGTTAGAAAGCAGGGAGAATGATATACCCTCAAGATATTGTCGGCAACATCTGTACATGTATCATGGGAATGTGTAATTTTCGTAGAAAATGAAATTTGGCGGAATTATTTTATTATGTCATTGTCCTGCATTGATGCCACAAATTGTAGTCTTCTCATCCAGCAGTGGCAGCACTGAAACTTTACGAATTCATAACTTTTGAACAGATTGTCAGATTTTCTTCAAACTTCACTGATGTGTTTTAATACTTATATTACTGCATTCCCTCAATCCACATGTTTATTTGGATTTCAATTCCCTGTAACGTTATCTCTACTACAGGGAAGAAGCTGTTGGAGAGCTTATAGCTGACATATTTGGCTCAAGTGATGAAGAAGAAGATTTTGAGGTAGCAATTCATTTCTAATAATGTATGAAAGAAAACATTTCATAACTCCTGGTGCTTCATGTGCAGTGTATCTCCCAATCATAATGGATTATGATTGGAAGATACACATCATTAGATATCAGCTATCACAGATTGATTTCTAGTTGTAAAATCTCATTGCTTCAGCAGAAAACGACAGTAGTATGGATATCAAACAAGAAAATGGTAGTTACTAAGCTTAAGCAAAGGAATGTTGAAAGTGATATTTACTGTATCCCTCTTCACTGAATCTGATTTTACATTAGGAATTTGTTTGCATTTAGGTTCCATAATCATGTTACAACATGGATAAAAGCTTGGTTTTACCAAATGTTACACTGTATCATATTTAGTTTTTGTTTACCACTGATTTTATTTTTGAAGAGTGGTGTTGCCATTGTCATGATATATGGAGATTGTTATCATTATTTTTGTTCCTACTACATGTATCATTAAAATTGTACATGTTATCACATGTTGTTTTCAAATTGATTTATATATTCAGCCATTATAAAGGGGGAGCTGGAAGTGTATTACAATGGCAGTGGTGCAAAACATTTATATGTTTTGTTTTGTTTTGTTTTGTTTGTGGTTTTTTTTTTTTTTTTGTCATAGATGTCTCTCATCTCACCCAAGCACTTGCTCATATTTTCTTGATTACAGGGATTTGGCGAAGCAGAGTTACAGCCACAGTTAAAGAAAAAGAAAAGCACAGGTAAGTGTTGATATTTCCAAGTTTTAAAAAATAATGGTGAAATTGGGTGTAAATGTGTAGAAAGTTCAGGGGGTGCACAAACCATACCTGTCCGGTCATAATGGGAAGTTGTTTTAGCACATGGATCCAGCCGGGTACCCGCAAATTTCCCAAGAGATTTTCCAGTTTGTCAAGATTGGAATTGACTGCCTGTAATTGCTTTTCCGATAGTGATTTAAACTTGCTGCTCAACTGTTTTTCACCTGCCTTATCTGCCATTGCCGTTCTGCAGTCGGCTTGGCTAGGTCCAGGTAATTCATGACCTATGCACTCAGTCTGACTTTGTTATCCATCACCATGCAGTTAGATTTTTTTATTTTTCTCAGATTTTGTCTCTCGTTCCTCTTTTTTTTTTTTTTCCAAGGATGTCAATGATATTTTGATAATGAATTTATCCAAGCTGCTAAGAAAAAGGTCAAGAATTTTGATGAATTCTTCTTATAAAATGAGTGACATAGGAAGGGTCTTCCAACCACTCACAGAATGTGACAACAAATAGTTACACTCATGCAGAGCATGATCTCACTATCACCCCTGGAAAAGATGTAGTCCTGATCAGAGGCTTACATGCATGTAATAGAATTAACTCTTAAGTTTGGCTACTGGAGCTTGAATTTTAGTTCAAACACTTTATCACTTTAAAAATCTCTAAAATGCACTCGTAAAGTGGACTCCCATTATACAAAGTCCTTGGGACCGGCAGTATGCTTTCGTTACATTGAAATTTCATTATAAAACCGAACAATAAAAGATATAGAGCCACTGATTTTGCGACCTGGATTTTTATAGCGTTGTACACAGAATTCGTTATAACCGTTTTCGTTATAATGGGAGTGCACTGTATGTGAAATCCAAGACATTCGATGAAAAGGGTTTAGCACAAACGGCACTGACATTGTGAAAAACTCTCCCCAAAAACATTGGACATGATATAGATTTGGTTAGATTTAAATCCATGCTAAAAACTCACCTTTTTGATATTAAGTGAATATTATGATGATGCTATATGAATGTTGTTGGGCCAAATTCTTTCTTATATGATATACACTTACAGAAATCTTGTGATATTGTACGTTTCTGAGAACTGCATATTATCATCATATCATTGAGTACTCTCATGAAAGTTTCTTTTCTTAATTGGGGGCTTTTCAAAGTCTTTTTTATTTTTTAAATTAAGGTGTTAAATTAGATGTGTATCTACATACAGTAAACCTCGGATAAGTCGACGTCGAGTGAGTCGAAAATCACTTTACTCGAAGCAAAATAAAAAGTCCCGATTTTTCCCTATGTATTTTCTCGAAGAAATATTTGGATAAGCCGAAGTACGAGAGTCGAATTTCGGATGTGTCGAAGTAAAACATTCAGTCCCTTTCGTACAAAATACACGTAGTTTACATCACTTGAGCCGAACTTCGAAGAGGATTTGTCTGGCATTCTCATTACATTTAGAGGAGAACAAAAAAAAAAAAAAAATAAAAAATCGGCATGTCGCAGAACGTCGAACCCAGTCCCTGACTTGCTGCAGGTAAGCATGCACACTCACCATACCGCTCCGCACGCATGTCGAATACATACACATGTACCCTGTATACATGTATGCACACAGCACATCGATCCATACTTTATCCATACACACAGCACATCCACACTTTATCCATGTCAAGCCAGAACTCCTTGGTCAACCAATCGCTGCTTTAATATTTTAGTGACAGGCCAAGTGGGCGGAGCTTGTTTGTGCGTGCCCGGCTGGCTGTATAGTTTTGTTCAATGGAGGTGGGATGGGCCTGGGAGAGTGTTTGTCTCAGGGAAGGTTGACAGAGATGGCTACCTATGTTGCACCATAGACATAGCACATGCACATTAGCGCAGACATTCTCAGAACTACGTTTAACTACTAGTATTGATACAAATTCCATGTTCAATTTAGAACAAAATAATAACATTATCTTCAAGAACAGACAAATTTGAACGTAAACACACACACACGCACACACACACACACACACACACACATGCATGCAAATGTACTATAACACATGTACATATTAAGTGAGTCGAAAAAAAAAATCGACTCTCGCGAGAGTCGAAGTTCACTTAAGTCGACGCATTTTTGTCAGTCCCTAGAACTTCGACTCATGCGAGGTTTACTGTACTATATTTATGACTATGCTATGAAAGGTAATTTGTAACCTGTGGTAAATTTGGTCATTGTACAGTTATACTTTCAGTTTTGCAGCATGTAAATAGGAACGGTGGAATGAAAAATATTTTCACCCAATTGTAGGTTATTGAGGGTAGAACTGATATCAGTATGCGCTAGTTCACACTTTATGAACAGTGTATTCTGCTGAGGTAAAATGGTAAGTGCACTCATTTTTTACACACATTTTTTTTATCACATCTGCTTTCCTTCTCATTTTAGCGGTCCTGTCCAGTGATGAAGAAGACAACCCTGAGATGGATGCCTCTGCCATGGAGGATGCAATCCAGAAGATAAGGGATGAGCAGGATGATGATGAGCTAGAGAAGATTGAGGCACCCCCAGGTCCCCCTGCTGGAGACTCTGATTCAGATGAGGGTCTTGATAGGGCCAGCTCCAGGGTGTGAGTTTCCTTGTCTCCATGACATGTCATTCTACCATAATGATTTTATGAGTCCTGATGCAAGATGACACACAAAATCCTTAATCAGGCCTTAGTTGTACTGCATTCACATACAAAATAGCAGGTTACTGAGTGCGCTCAGAAACTCAAGTTGTTTTGCAACCGTTCAGACACTCTGAATTGGCCGGTAAGTGATCGCGCTCGGCATCTCAAGTTTTTTGCAACCGTTCACACGTACAGAGAAATAACCCACTAATTGCCGATCGAGATAACTGCCAAACTTACAAACTGGGTCACACAGCGCGCTTCAGTGCCTGCGCTTTCCTTTCCCTGTTGTTTTTTGTGCATCGCAAGTGGTGTTGTTGTGGTGTGCCAAAAAGTTTAAGGATCTCTTCTTTGAGCCCTCGCTAGTGTGATGTGTGCATTGAATGATGGGACATGAAAACTTGAGTTTCTAAACCCACCATTCACACGTACTGGCGGGGCAAATTAGAGTGCTAATTTAGAAATAAAACCAAGATTTCTTGAGTTTAGCATCGCGCTGCTGATCGTGCTAATTTTCGGGGTTTTTGTGTCCACACATGCAAAAACTCGAGTTTTTTTGGAACCTGCTAATTTATGTACATGTGAATCCCCCTATCGAATTGATGGATTGTGTGTGTGTTTGATTTTTTTGTGTGAACTGAACAATGAAATGCTAGTGGCTTTTAATTGTATATTATGTACACTGTGTCAGTTGTCTGAAGGTGAAAATGCCATGCAGAGGAGTTCCTTATAGCATGGTTGGATACAATGAGAATCTGCTTTTATTGAAGTAAATTGTAGGGTCCCAACTAACTTTTTATGTCAATGTAATGGAATTCGAAGTTTCTTTTATTGCAAAATATATTTCCGCCAAGAAACTGGGGGGAGAATTTGTGCAGATATAGCGAAAAAAATTTTGTTCTCAAACCAAACAGAGGAAGAATTGCATACCATGTCAAAACCAGCAAACTACTGTTAGATAACAACTCTCTATATTCCTCTGTATTATCGCTGCATGCTTGCAGTAAGTGACTACCCACAGTCATAAGCACCATGTGTACGCTCTGTATTATCTGAGCTCTGATTTGCCTAGTGGATGAGAATTATGAGGGTCTGTCCATTGTAGGTTGCATGTTTGTGACATGATTGTTGTCAAATCTGAAACATTTGACAAGCATTTACAAAAAGGATTTGTTCAGGTGTTTTTCGTTGTGCAAAAATATGTTAAAGCGATAGTACAGTATTGGTGGAGATGACAATTTGGCTTTTATCAAGGAAACACTTCTGATATAGTACAGAGCATACCATTTTAAGAGGAATTCAAAGTTTATTTGATGAAAATCGGGTTTGGAATGACTAAAACATCCAAAAACAAAGTAAAACATCCAAAAACAAAGTAAGACAAAGCGATCGTAATAAAGTGTGGGTCCCACACTTTATTAGAATCACTCTTTTTTGATATCTCAGCCATTTCAATACAAATTTTCATCAAATAAACGTTTAATTCCTCATAGAATTACATGCTCTTTCGTATTTCATAAGAGGTTTCTCATTATCTCACAAAAAAAAATGTTAGAAACCTGAAATTAGGTCTCAACCAAAACTATACGATCCCTTTAAGCTTTAACCTGTCACTTTTCCTGTTCATTGATGTTACATCCTACTCTGTATGTAACCCTACCATAGCAGAACGTGTTCATACAGTGAACATTTTTAGGTGTCTTTGCAATGTATGAATGCAACAAAGGTTTGGATATGATGAGGCATGTGAGCTTAACGGTAATAACCTTAATGACCTTGTTGTAATTGGATTCCTGTGTACTATGTGGGTTTGAATGTTGCATTGTGACTCTAGATTGAAAGAGTTTGTGCATTATGAGCCCATTCAATAGGATATCCATTTACATGCTCACGAGCATTTATCTACATGTTTGAGACTGTAGGAATTGAAAATTAGAAAGTGATGACTCCTACCTTCAGTGTGGCATTGAAGGTTCTCTGTAGTTCAGGTACCTCAGTAATAGTAACTGCTATGTTGTGTCATTAACAGGAAATGTATAGAATCGTATACCACTCCCCCCCCCCCCCCCTCCCACACACACACACACACACAAAGAATAACAGCATGAGAAATGATGTCCACAAGAATGCCTCTCAGAATGAGCAAGAAGGATTATGCAATCAACTAGATGTCACTGCAGGTAATACCAGATCAGTGACATAGTCATGACATGTCTCTGTAACAAAGGTTGTTCCTTAAAACCAGCTACCAGAATACATCAATTCTTGTGTAAAGAATTGGATTTATCTTCTGCTCATACAAATTGTTGGTGACATGTGATGAATTATGAAAAATATATATCATGAAAACTCTCAGCAAAACAGGTGTGCAAACTATATTTATACTTGTTGGTCTTCCTGAAAAATACTCAGTAATCTGTAGAGATGGCCAAACCTTGATTCTGCAATTTATTTTGTTCATCTTTTCACACATATACTGACTGTCATCCTTCCATACATCGTAGTCTTGAAGCAGAAAGGGAAAATGTCAGATGTGTGAAGTTACAAACTACTCATGCTTTAAATTAGAATGATATATCTTGACCCAAAATGAGGTTTGAATAAAAGCTGGAGCACATTAATATTAGACACAAATACATGTATCTTGATCAGTTTGAATGCATTACCTCGTATGTGAAATTTCAATGTGTAGATGTAGAAGTGGGGCAAACATAATTAATGTAAAATGATAGAGGAGGTGATTAGGTGTCTTCGTTGTTCAGTGCTTCCTCTTTTTTTTATTGCTCATGTTAGGTTGACCTAGAAATGCATTAAACTTTTTCTCTGGCTTTGTTACAGAGATTTTGTGTCAGACTTTGACCTGATGCTACAGCGGAAGAAAGATGAGAACAGAGGGAGACGGAGAAAACGTGGCAATGATGACTTCATTAGTGACAATGATGACATCATCATAGCAATGATCAAGCAGATGGTTGAAGCAGCAGAGGTACAAGTGTACACTTGTCTCTATATTATCTTTGATATGTACGTAGCATTATTCAGACATTAAGCAATAGCACAGTGCTGCAAAGATGTTTCTTGCCTTGTTGTGTTTTTGTTGTACAGCTGCCAAAAGAAATGTTCGTAGTGAGACTATGCAGAAATCCTATATAAGTCTGTACAGAGACTTGCAAATTTTAAGGTTGATTTGATATGAACTTGAAATGAAATGCTCAATAACATAGACCGTGAGTTTAACTATGAACATTGTTTCTTGAATTTAAACAGCTGACTCACTTACTTGTTGATATGTAATCACACAAGCAGCCATTTGATAAAGATAAGCCAAACTGTAAAGCATGATGCATATCAAGGGTAAGAGAGGTGCACATGTATGGAAGATTCTGTAGATTTAAGTTAATCATGACTTCAGTTAACTATCTCTTTTATTTGCGATGACTAACAGGAGGATCGAAGTTTAAACAAAGAGAGAAAGGCTGCCACTAAGAAGCTCAACATGCTGCCGGCAGTCCTGTCACAACTAAAGAAGTAAGTCGGAACCTTTAATACCATGTGCAGGTATTCCACAAAGTTAACATCATATTGTTTTCCGTTTTGGTCTGCATTGTCATTGCAGATTTTTTTGTTACTGAACGTCACAAATTTTTGGTGTTTCTTTTCACATATGGAAATAATTGATACTTTGCTTTATATTTTACTTGAACCAAGTGCAAGCATTTTTATTTTATTTATCTATTCATTTTTTTTGTCCCCGCCGAACGAGTTCGAGCAGGGGACTATGAAACGGGCTCCGTACGTGTGTGTGTCCGTGTGTCCGTCCGTCCGTCCGTCCGTGTGTCCGTGTGTGCGTCCGTGTGTGATCAAAATCTTCAATTTGCTACTTCTCTGTCATTTATGAGCCAATTTTGATTCTGTTTGCTTTATATGATAGCACTACATGGGAGCTTTGAAAATTCTACACAGAATTTCAGTCGTGACCTTTGACCTTGACCTTTGACCTATATTGTACATTTTGCTACAAAATGCTACTCCTTCGCCATTTCTAACCCGATTTCGATTCCGTTTGCTTTATGTGATGGCACTAGGTGAGGGCTTCAAAACTTCTACACAGAATTTTGACCTTTGACTTCTTTGACCTTTGACCTTGATTTTTGACCTGTATTGTACATTTTGCTACAAAATGCTACTCCTTCGCCATTTCTAACCCGATTTCGATTCCGTTTGCTGTATATGATGGCACTAGTTGAGGGCTTCAAAACTTCTACACAGAATTTTGACCTTTGACTTCTTTGACCTTTGACCTTGATTTTTTGACCTATATTGTACATTTTGCTACAAAATGCTACTCCTTCGCCATTTCTAACCCGATTTCGATTCCGTTTGCTTTATGTGATGGCACTAGGTGAGGGCTTCAAAACTTCTACACAGAATTTTGACCTTTGACTTCTTTGACCTTTGACCTTGATTTTTGACCTATATTGTACATTTTGCTACGAAATGCTACTCCTTCGCCATTTCTAACCCGATTTCGATTCCGTTTGCTTTATATGATGGCACTAGTTGAGGGCTTCAAAACTTCTACACAGAATTTTGACCTTTGACTTCTTTGACCTTTGACCTTGATTTTTGACCTATATTGTGCATTTTGCTACAGAATGCTACTCCTTCGCCATTTCTAACCCGATTTCGATTCCGTTTGCTTTATGTGATAGCACTAGGTGAGGGCTTCAAAACTTCTACACAGAATTTTGACCTTTGTCTTCTTTGACCTTTGACCTTGATTTTTGACCTATATTGTACATTGGCTACAAAATGCTACTCCTTCGCCATTTCTAACCCAATTTCGATTCCATTTGCTTTATGTGATGGCACTAGGTGAGGGCTTCAAAACTTCTACACAGAATTTTGACCTTTGACTTCTTTGACCTTTGACCTTGATTTTTTACCTATATTGCACATTTTGTTACAAAATGCTACTTCCGGCGGGGACATATGTTACGCACCGCGTAATTTCTACTTTTCCTTGTTTCTTTTTGGCTGTTGTTGTGCAGTGTCTGCAGGATTTCATGGTATTGTTAAGGTGAGACTAGTGTTGGGTAGCAGTGACTATGATCCATACTGCGTGCTGGATCTGACTGTTAGTGTTGTTTAGTTCAGTTTTAGGCAAATGTTTTTTGTTTTTTGTTTGTTTGTTGTTATTTTTTAAGATAGTGCAAGTGCAAGCACTTGCACCAAAACTTGAAATCTCCCAGTGTGCTCTGTGTATTGTGACAGAACCTAATAAAACATGTTATAAAATGGATTCAAGAATGTAGCCAATTGGAAGCGCTGAAATGAGTCACGTGTGCGTGCATTAATTTCTTAGTAAATGCACTAAGAAGAGTCTCTCTTCCACCTCCCTGGCCTGACGTACGTCACAATGTTTACACTAGCAGTGCGCACTCAATCAGTTGTTACAAGTGCGTCACACGCTACTATACGCGCTGTCAATCCTGTAAACAACTTCTAGTTCGGGCCGCGGGCTGCCACAACAGCCGGCAGCCTGCCACAACAGCTGGCGGCCTTTCTTGTGCATAACACGTGGCGTACGTATACTCTTATACGTACGTACAGTACTTATGTGCGGGATTTCCGAGTGCGACGTGCGTAAATGTTTGGGACGAACATCTTCGGACATCTTGACTTTTGAGCGAGTACTTCATGTAGCTGACTGGTATTGACCCACAAAGGTACGTGAATAATGCTGTTAGTTTTCGACCCATTTTATAAAACAAATGATGCACAGGATTATTTCAGCACATTCTATCCTGTGCATCATTTGTATATTATCAGTCAATGTGAACTAAGTTTGACTGTTGTGTAGCCCTTACATAGAACAGGACGAGCTGTCTTATTAGTGATTTTTTTTTTTTTTTTTTTTTTTAATGAGCTACAACAAGTTTATCCAATGGTAGGAAAGAGACAATATGTTTCATGTTGTTGGATGAGAAAACAACATGTAATGAGTGCACTGTGTTCTCATTTGATATCATTATTCTGTGCAGGCAAGACCTTCAGATGGCCTTCATGGAGTGTGGAGTTCTTGGTGCTATGAAAGAGTGGTTGCTACCACTGCCAGACAAGAGTCTGCCCCATCTCAGCATCAGAGAGTCCTTCATCAAGATCCTTAAAGGGGTTTGTACACAAGTGTCTGTCCCCTATAATTAATGTTCAAATGGACTTGCAGACATGCAGTCTTTATTTTGGTTAAATTTTACGCTTTAAGTCTTTTATTCCTTTTCTACAACAATGATTTTCTCCTATAATTTTCCACTGGATAACATTTTTATTTATATATATTTATGTTTTATTGTAGCCTTTCTGATACCAGGCTTATGAAGTTTACTGAGTTTTGCTTGTATACCACAGTGTACAATGTATCTTAGAGAAGAAACATGCCATTTGAGCATACTCTTTTGGAATGGGTAGACAAAAAACGGCAAAGGGAATCTAATACTTGAGATAAATGGCATGTTCATGCATACTGCGCATGATGAGTGAACTTGCGTGAGATGTAGTTTTTTCTATGCATGCTGGAAATGCTTTACCCGGTGCCCCTCTCCCCCCCCCCTTAAAATAAAAATGAAAAAATAAAGAAGATATTGATGCCTTTACAATGCGTTACTACTTTCCTTGGTTGAGATGCAACAACCAAAGACTAGATGCTGAGGTCAGTATCACAGATAAGCATAAATTTCCCTGAATGTGCATGTGTATTTTACACCTTAAAATTATATGTAGCAAACAACAACCAGAGAGGCAGAAGTGGGAAAGTCAGTGTCTTGTTAAAATTAGAATGTATGCTTTTATTGCGATCTTCATCGTTGATACAGTAACTTTTAGCTTCCAGTGTATTGAAGTTACCATGGTAGCAGATGTGTAACAGCCAATCAGCTGTGTGCACTTTATATATGGCTGTTATGGATGCATGTTAATGACACATATCTTCATAAAAAGAAGCCTTGATTTTAGGTGTCATGTACTGCCAACACTTCTGATGGATTTGCTACAAAAGTTATTGCACACAACAAGCAATAAAAATACAGGGAAAATGATCACTGCAATATGGCATTTTTATACCCCCACCCACACAGTGTGTAGGGGGGGGGGGGGGGTAAATGGGAATCACTGAGGTCGGGTGGCCGGTCGGGCGTTCGGTCGGGCGGGTGGTCGGTCGGTCGGTCGAGCGGGGGGCGGGCGGTTGGTCCGTTGCAAAATCTTGTGGATCGAACTCCTCTCTCATTTTTTGAGCAATTGACCCCAAATTTGGCATGTGTGACCACTGTCAAAGGAAGATGTGCAAGACACAGTTTTCGTTAGTATCGCATAATGCGTTGTCATGGCAATGGCATATTTTCATAAAAACTTGTGGATCGAACTACTCTTTCATTTTTGAGCAATTAACCCCAAATTTAGCATGTGTGACCGCTGTCAAAGGAAGATTTTTAAAAAATCTTACAAAATATTGTGGATCGAACTCCTCTCCCATTTTTTGAGCAGTTGACCCCAAATTTGGCATGTGTGACCGCTATCAAAGGTAGATGTGCAAGACACCTTTTTCGTTAGTATCGCATAATACGTTGCCATGGCAACGACATATTTTCATAAAATCTTGTGGATCGAATTATCTCATTTTTTGAGCAATTAACTTCAAATTTGGCATGTTTGACTGCTATCACAGGCAGCTGTGCAAGACATCTTTTTCATGAGTATTTCATAATGCGTTGCCATGGCAACGGCAGATTTTCATAAAAATCCTACAAAATGTTGTGGATCAAACTACTCTCTCAGTTTTGTAGCAATTTAATTTGAATTTGGGACATGCGATCAATGTACTGAGTAATGTATAGTTGTGCAAAATACATATGTGTGTGTTAATAAATCTGTTGCCATGAATCATACAAAAATGTGTGGATTAATCTAATTCCTTCAGTTTTTAAGCATTTGACTTGAAAATCGGCACATATGTCCACTATGGTACATAGATATACATACTTACTCTTTCGTCATTGTTGATCAATGCGTTGCCATGGTAACAGCATAATTTGAATGAAAATCATACGGAAATAGTGCGGATTCAGTTAACTCCCTCAGACTTAGAGCATTTGACTTGAAATTTGGCTCACATGACCACTATAGTTTATAGATGTGCAAACTTAATCTTTCGTCAGTGGTGAACAATGTGTTGCCATGGTAACAGCTTTTTTTTTTACCAAAAAGTGTACAAAAATCATTGCGGATTCTGCTAACTCCCTTAGTCTTTGAGCATTTAGCTTGAAATTTGGCACACATGACCACTATGGTATATAGATGTGTAAACGTAATCTTTTGTCAGTGGTAATCAATGTGTTGCCATGGTAACAGCATATTTTGAATGAAAATCATGCAAAAATATTGTGGATTCAGTTAACTCCCTCAGTCTTTGAGCATTTGGCTTGAAATTTGGCACATGTGACCACTATAGCATATAGATGTGCAAACTTAATCTGTCATTAGTGTTGAACAATGCGTTGCCATGGTAACAGCATTTTTTCACCAAAAAGCATAAAAAGATATTGTGGATTCAGCTAGCTCCCTCAGTCTTTGAGCACTTAGCTTGAAATTTGGCACACCTGACCACTATGGTACGCAGATGTGAAACGCAACCTTTTGTTTTTGTTGATCAATGCATTTCCATGGTAACAGCATTTTTTTTAATGAAAATCATACTCAAATATTGTGGATTTAAGTAACTCCCTCAGTCTGTGAGCATTTAGCTTGAAATTTGGCACATGTGACCACTATAGTACAGAGATATGCAAACTTCATATTTCATCATTGTTGAACAATGTGTTGCCATGGTAACAGTGCATTTTGAATGAAAATCATACAAACATTTTAATTCTCCTAACTCTCTCTGTTTTAGAGCATTTTGGCTTCAAATTTGGCACATGTTGCCTCTACATTACCTAGATGTGCAAAAAATCTTTTGTCAGTGTTGAAAATGTGTTGCCATGGTAACAGTATATTTTGAATGAAAATGATAAACTTATATTGTGAATTCAATTAAGCCCCTCAGCCTTTTAGCATTTGGCTTGAAATTTTGCACATGTGATGGCTATGATATAGATATATATAGTTGTGTAAACTTCATTTTTTCTTAATGTCCAACATTGTGTTGTCATGGTAACACAATTTTTAATGAAAGAAATTGTCAGTTTATTTATCTTGCTCACTCAGTTTTTGAGCACTTGACTTGGAATGTCTTTTTTTATGGACTTGGACTTGGGCCGGCCATCTTTTCAAGCAATGCTTACAATGGCGGCCCTCTGCATTATCATTTCTTAAATATAATATTGTTATTGTAATCCCAGCTGCATAGACATGCATACTGTAATATCATTAATTTCCTTTTATATCGTTGTTTATGCAAGTCAAACGACTCTGTTTCAAATATACTTTGTATGTTTCCCATGTTCACGATTATTCAATTTATGTATATATTGATTTGCAGAAAATAAAGTATCTATCAAACAATGTAGGACATTTGACTAACAGTGAGCAATACATTTATTCACTGTTGAACAGTGCGTTGCCATGGTAACATTTTTTTTTCCCATTAAAGAGTAAAAAAAAAAAAAAAAAAAAATTAATCCTGGTTGAGCTAATTCCCTCAGTTGTTGGTGGGGGTATATTAATCACAATGAGTGATAGTTCTAATTTTACTTCTTTTAATGTTGCAGTTTCCACCAATAGAGCAGCACATGTTAAAGACGAGTGGCATTGGCAAGGCTGTTATGTGTCTCTTCAGACACCCGAAGGAGTTGCGACACATCCGTGACATGGCCGGCAAAATAATCAGTAAGTTAGAATTTTGTATACAAGCTGTTGTCCCTGTGTGAGGACAGAGAGAAATTATGAGAAGGTGCTTTTATGTCTTACAGCATAGGATTAGGATTGCCACTGATGTAAAATCAAACCTATTGTACCAAGTGTAACTGCTTTCAGAGCTGTTTTTACCTCACCTGAGCCAAGGGCTCAAGTGACCTATTATGATTATTTTTATGTCTGCCATCTATCATTCATGAAGTGCTTACATTTTTGTATTTTTTTAAAACTCTTGATGAAAACCAAATGTGACAGAAATCATTCCTAGGGGTAGGGGTGCAAAATTATCAAAATGGTTCAAATGTTTGATGAGGCACAAAAGTGAATATCTTCAATGATCTTCCTCTCCAGAATTAGTGCAACTGAGTTACGTGGCATTTAAGATATTCTCCTAGTAAATGTAGAGTGTCAGTTGTTCACGTTGGTGGCATTGGTGGCACCCAAGGAGGGTGTAACACCACTTGAGGTAGCACCCTGTGATTAAATTCTTCATCTTCTTAAGCATAAAGTCTCCATACCGTCAAGCCTCGGCTTATTTTGGAGACCCTTCTGTTTAAGTTCCATAAGCTTGTATGTTTGTATTTGTCTTGTATAATTGTACTAAAAACTATGTGTCGATATACTGTTTGTCATAAATGACATGTACATGATCCTATCTGATGTAACGGAATTAAGCAGAAATAAATCAAATCAAAATCAAATCAAATGCATGATCAAATTTTCACCAAACTGAGCGGGATCAATCTTGGGGAAACAAGGATGCAAAGTTGTTGTAATAGTATAGATGTCCTCCTTAGGGCCCATAGTGCCCAAACCATGAAAATTTCAGTGATTTTTTTTTTTTTTTTTTTTTTTTTTTTTCAGATCAGAAGGGGTGTAAGTCAAATTGCATTTGGGTAGGTACTCTTAGAGGTAATATGCTGGGTACCTGGGTGAGGCCCAAGATTAAAATTTTCATGTCAATCTTTGGGAAAGGTTTGTACAAATGTGTAGATGGTCCTTACGGGGGTATAGAGGCACAGCCCACATGGCCAAATATGTGGAAATCTGAAACTCTCAGACAGGGTTACTGAGACCCAATTACAGTAGTTTTCACGTCAGCATAACAAATGAATTGTACTGTGTGTAGATACCCTTGTATAAAGAATAATATGATGTTATAGTTTGAAAAGGTATTCGTGATTCATGAAGGATGCTGTTTCATTGTTGAATTGTTTTGAGAGTCAACTCGGTCTCGTTTTTTCTGCCTATGAGGACCATCTGTCAAAGGCTGTCTTTGCAGTTTCTGTGAACTTACTACTTATATTTCTTTTCTCTTTTTTTTTACCAACTATGTGTTGCCATTGTTCATTTTGTCTTGCTTGTATTTCTTTCTAGATGAGTGGTCTCGACCTATTTTTGGGGTGGAGGCTAACTTCAGGTCCATGACAAAGGAGGATCGGCAGAAGAGAGACATTGAGCAGCTTGCTGCTTCTAAGAGAAGGAGACTTAGGTGAGAAGGATAGAGACAGTTCAGAGGTCCATAATGGAAAACATTGATGTAAAGTACAGGGACATTCTTTAATTCACCATGTCAAAGAGCAATATTAGTGACATTGATGGACAGGGGTTTGGATGTTCAAGTTTTGCTATAGTTTGGGCTCAATTTTGCACTTCTGTCTTCTTCTTGAAAATTCAAGGTCAGATTTTCACCAAACTTAATGGGAATTTTTTGCTAGGATAATAGAATATGTATTGTAAGAAAGGGCACCATGCCCTATGTTTGAAAAAGTCTTTTGTTTATTTTTCCACCTGAACAGAAGGCTCTAGTGAGCTATTGGGACTTTTCAATTTGCACGTCCATGTCCTGGACTGGGATGTATGATGACGTCAGTTTGCAAAGGCAATGCACATGGGCACCAACTGTCCACACGCTTTCTTCCAAAATCTAGAACGCGTTTTCCTCGATTTTCACGTTGTCTTCAATCTGCGACGGTGGCAGTGTCACCATTCATAATTCACTGTTTATCTGCCACAATAACTGATTGCACTGACTTAGAATATGGATTCAGTTGCCCTTATTCTGCAAAAGTGCAGTGTTGAAAAGGTAAATTTTAAGAGAAGTACACTGTATCCTAGTCTTTGAATACACGTAGAAGAAAATAATTTTGTCCTGCTGCAGAATAGTCCATCCAATCATAGCACTTTGGTGTTGCATCACAAACAAGCAATGAACACAATTTCATGTTGTATCCAGAGTGCTTGGCATCCTTCCTAGCGTCACAGCTACAAAAATATAATGAGTAGAGAAGAATGCATTCATCATTATATGCCACATGGATAAATGCAAGCTTTATCTATTCTGTTTTTCTTCAAAAAATCATTCAGTCTGTGAAGGGTGAAAGTGCCTGCCAAATGTCAGACTGCTTAACTGCAGGTCAAGTTTGTGCTTGTGACTGGCAGCTATTTATGGAGCCTGGCAGAATTATGTTCACGTCATGAACATGCATACAGAAAATCAAAATGGGTTCTGACTGGCTGGACGCAATGAGTGGACCACAACCATTTGGCACTGCTAGAGAACAAGAATGGCATCTTTGTTCACACAATCGAAAAGTCTTTTATGTGATTACTCATCGTCTGGCGTCTGTCGTCCATCATGCGTAAACTTTTTACATTTTAGCCGCCTTCTTGAAAACCCCATGACAGATTTTTACCAAAGTAGGCAGGTAGCATCCCTAGGGGGATAGGATCACAATTTGTTCAAATGAGAACCATGCACACCCCCATGCCCCTGTTCGGCCGTCCGTCCATCTGTCCGTCCTTCCATCCATAATGAATTTTGTGGACAATGTAACTTAAAATCCATTTAAGGTATACTAATGAAATATGTATGAGTGCGCAAAGTTGTTCCTATCAACTTTTAGGTGCATATGCTTAAGGTAAAAGGTCATGGCCAAATTTTCAAAATTGCACTGTTTCCCCCATATTTATGCAATGCCTGAAGGTATTTTCTTGAAACTTAGTGTATACATGTATTACCCAATAAAAGCTCTCCAGGGAAAGTTTGGGGTCATGGGGTGAAAGGTCAAAGGTCATGTGAAAATGCAAAAATTTCACTTTTTTCTCCATATCTCGGAAATGGCTCAAGGAATCTTCATGAAACTTAATACATATGCATGTACTGCCTGTCAGTGATTTTCTGGGAACTCTTTGGGTCGTGGGATCAAAGGTCAAGATCAAATGCTCAAAATTTCGTGATTTCTGCCATGTCCATGCAATGCCTAAAGGTATTTTCTTAAAATGTGGTGTGTACATGTATTACCAGATAAAGATTTTCTTGAACAGTTTTGGGCCATGGGGGCTCATAGGTAAAAGGTCAAAGGTCATGTGAAAATGCTCAAATCCCAGAATACCTGCCCTCTTGAACAATTTAGCCATCCATCCAAATGAAACCTACAGTCTAGTTCAAGGAAAGTCGACACTCGACACATTTGTGACAAAAATGCCATTTTATCTATTCATTAATTTTTTATTTATTTATTTTTTTTTTGCCAATGAAGTGAAAGTGTTGTCTTAACATCGTCAAGATATACTGTAGACTTATCGGAGAACCATCCATTATGGCGGAGGCATACATTTGTACCAGTAGCCATAGCGACATTTCTAGTTGTTTTTATCAATTTGGGCAAATTTTTTTGAGGCATAGTGAATACATCGGGGCAGTTTATACACAGGGGTGTTAAATGCACCTGCAAATACAGGACTTTGTTTAAAGTCAATGTTTACATTGTTTGTTTTTGTTTTTTCTTTTTTCCAAAGCTGCCTATATAGTTTTCATGAACATTCTTTCAAAGATTGCCTCTTTCCTTGTGAAAAGATATGAAAGTGTTTTGGGGATGTATACATAGATGTAGATTCTTCGTCCAGCTAGTATGATAACAATAGGCAATTTCATCTGTTGGACTGGACTTACTTGTCTGGACATCTAAATAACAAAAGCAGTAACATTGCCCATTCATCCCTCACAGGTGAATGCTTGCCAACCAGTAAGAGCTAAGAAGCTGACCCAGTAGCGAAACTGTTCTCTCTATGATTTTCACAAGTAAATCCAGCCAGAACAGATTCAATGTCTTGTTGTTTTGGCTGTGTTTATGAACTATTTATGTTTTTATGCCTCCAGTCATGCTTGAATTTACATCGTCGTAGAGAGATAATGGAACTGTACTGGTCTCTAAAGTGTTTCAATTCAAACGCAATCTGTATTATGTAGCAAGTTTGACAACTGCACTCTTCTCAGTATTATGTGTGCACTGTGCACTTGATTTATTTCTTGTTATCCCATTCAGTTCTGAGGACACACCAACACAGAAAGACATTGAGACTGCATTAGAAGGAGGAGAAGGGTGAGTGCAGTACATTGTGCTATATCCCCAACTGCTTGTTAATAATGTTACTCTCGAGGGCATTTTCCTTATTCATCCAGAGATGTGAATAGATGCAACATTTTCAGTGTCACTTTCTACCTTACATGCAGTACATGCAGTGATTGCAATTTGTATTGATTTGATAGGCATTTTAAATACCTAAAAGAGATATATGGAGAGACTAATAGTCTCTTGATATTTTTGTTTAGAAGTAAATCAAATGTAGGGGCAGTGATTTTCCGTTTCAAAAAATTGCCTTTTCCGTTTCAGGAAATCATGAATTCCGTTTCACAATGGTGAAAAAACGGAAATTCCGTTTTCCCATATGAATTGTACACACAAAAAATGCAAATTCCGTTTACATGTATTTGCATGCAAAAATGAACAAAAATTAAATGATTGCTATTTGAAGTTTGTGTACCTGTGTAATCGTGTATACATTCATACATGTTATGCATAGTGTATACCTGATGATTTTCCAACCTCTGTACTACACATCCATGAAGACAAATGAAATGAAACATCAGGATTACAATTTATTTATTTTGACTGTCAAAACATGCACAGGGCTCTCACTTAACTTTTTTCCTTGGTTGCCAGCCGGGCAACCTATAGAGTTTTTTAGGTTGCCAAAGGGTGGTTTAGGTTGCCATATGGCGGTTTAGGTTGCCACAGTGATAATGTTCGAAGAGTATTGCGTAATGTGTAAATCTGCGAGGTTAATTATGGCGATGATAAAGAGGGCTGTTTACACTGCTGTTTACACGACTGTTTACACTGCTGTCTACAAATTAAAAAAAAAATATACAAAGTGAAATAAGTCTCTGAGTCTCAACTAGTGACTTACTAGTCAAGTGTTTTTATTCCTTAGAAGCTGCAAACAGAATACATTATAATCAGTTTAATAAGCAGTGTTGATAAAAACTTCAGCACTAAAAGAACAATCAATCTATCTAAATCTTTCTTCAGTCAATACGTTGTAATCCAGTTAATCATGCAGTGGGACATTACATATTTGTGTATCACTATCAAAGTCTGGCCTGCAGTATCAACAACTATCATTATGTCCTCTTTCTTGACTTGCTAGTCAAGTGACTTATTACTGTCTAGTCAGGTCTTTTTATTCCTTCAGAAGGTCTAAACAGATAAAAAATTTCAGCACTAAAGGAACAATCAATTTATCTTTCTTCAGTCAATAATCCAGACAAGAAACTAGCACTCATTTCACTCTGATCTTTCCTCATTCTGGCCTCGGGTCCCCCCCCAAAAACAAAACAAAACAAAACAAAACAAAACAAAACAAAACAAAACAAAGAAAAAAAAAAACGAGGTGAGGTGAAACGACATGTTCAAATACAAGAAAAAAACAACAGCAGATATTGATTGAAACTCGACACCCATTCATGCCAGCCAGGCCAGGCTGCCCGACAGCTGGCTGGCAAACCACATGGCAGAGGAATTTGCGCGCGCGTGTAGATTGCTCGACTGGAGGAGGGAGGGCCTGGGAACAGCCCCTTGGTGATTAGTCTGTGAGTTATCAATAGCAGACCTTTTGAACAATTGCAAACGTCATGATACTATTTTGTCTTCCTTTTGGACTGAAAGAAAAACATCAAAGAGACGAGTTGAGTGTCACAAATTTTTACATAGCCATGCAAAAAGATTACTACACTCATGTCATGGCAAGAAATGAATCAATATTCCAAGACAAATACAAAGCAGCCTCGGGTACCTATAGACGGTGACATCGAGACGCCATGCATTCAACCATGCACGTTGTTGGGGAGCTACATGTTGGAGTTGGCAGGGAGAGGTGATCCTTGAGTTTGTGAGAACTTCCCGATATTCAGTGACAACACGCTGATCCTTGTGGTCTCACGCCCAGCAAATCTGCGTGCTACTTCTCAATTCGAAGGAACTTTATCTCTGATCAGTATTCTGTTGAGTTGTTTTTGCTGATTCTTAGGAACTTTTCATGCCTGAAGTTCAAATGGATGGTTGCCAAAAATTTCATGATTCACAAAGCTTCAGAATTTACTGAAATATTGCCTACTTTATTCATATGAAATGTCAAATTTAGAGGATACAAATCAATATGGACGATCATCCACATCTCATATTTCAAATGCATTTAGACAATATTTCAGTAATTTATTTTAGACTGTTGATGCTGCAGTAAAACATTAGAAATTTCATATGAACTTGGAAGTGTTGGGATGAAGACAAAAAAAAAATCTCGGCAGAAAACAAATACAAGTCTTTTTTTATTGTCACTGGTAGTCACACTTGTGTTTTACAGATTGATAAATCAATAGGTATTATAGTATTGTATTACACATCGTTACAATCTCATAAAAAAATGTGACATTCAAACACCTAAATTAAGCTCATCAAATATCGCAGGTGAGTGATTTTAAGGAGCTTAAACGAAAGAAATATAAAATCATTACATTTGTAATCCTGGGTCTTTGCCCTGGGGCTTCGACTTGAGCTATCTTTAATTACCGGTAAACATTCTTTCCCTGTTCATCTCCAACACCCCAGACAGTTCATGATCTCCAAGAATGCGCCAAATACGCGCGGTTTCTTCTGTTGAATGGTCTCTCTCTCTCCACCCCTCCCCATTCCCCAGTCTGGTATCTTGGCATCGTGGGATTTTTCTTTTTTTCTGCGTGAAGTTGGTGTTCACATCATGCATTGTGCTCTATACACACGACACATGTGGAGCAGGCAGGCATAGCAAGTCACCACTCGACTCCCCTGCTGGCAGCTTACCGCGAGCAGAAAACAGCAGTTTCTTCTATTGCCGCTACTTTTACTGCCAAAATACTGGCTTTATCATCACACATTATTCGGCGAGACACACATTGTGTTTTGGAATATAAATGGACTTTCAGTTGGTGTTGGATTGAGTAAGTGTTCGACAGTTATTGAAACTCAAGTCTCCGCAGTCTGTGAATATCGTGGACATGTAATAATGATTAATTTACAGCTTCTGTTGGATTTATTTTTACTTTTATGTGTTTTATTTTGTTGAAAAGTGATTTTCCGTGATTTTCCGTGTGGATTACTTTTTCCGTTTCAAATGGCCGTTTCCGCGTTTTCCGTCCGTTTTCCGCGATCGCGGAAAATCACTGTCCCTACAAATGTTTGAGTTTTGTTAACCCATATCGGGCCATCTAGGGGATATTCCGTAGTTTGTCCAAGCGCCGCAGGGGCCATATACGGAATATCCCGTAGTGAAAGAAATGACATATAAACGACGTCATTCCAAAGTTCTTTCACCTTCTAGCCTTTGACAACATATCCCAGAATGCTTTGCTACACTGTCTGCGATAATTCAAGAAGGATTTGTCAGTCGAACCCCAACAATATCGTAAAAATCGAGAAAAATGTGTGTTTACATGGAATAGCTCGAATAATCACGAAGCATCAGTGGGTGCTATCTACGGCTGTACGGAATGCTCGATTTTGGATTTTCTGCTGCAGTTTTTGAGGAGGTTTATACACTTGCCGGGCGATGATTCGACTGGGATAATAGTCACACATGTACATCT
Organism: Diadema setosum; assembly: GCF_964275005.1. Taxonomy (NCBI): domain Eukaryota; kingdom Metazoa; phylum Echinodermata; class Echinoidea; order Diadematoida; family Diadematidae; genus Diadema; species Diadema setosum. The sequence goes on from NC_092705.1 coordinate 19,334,340, forward strand.
ACATGTATATACAACAATTGTATAATTCAGTCGAAACTGACAAGCTGTAGAAGTGTATCTATCGTTCCGAGTTTCGCTTCAATGTCACGTGACAGTCACCTATCATAAATGCAGATACACATTCAACTCGAACTCCAATTTATTATGAACTCATTTGTGTCATATTTTGGTTGAAGAAGATGTTTGTTCACTGCAGTTAGTCTCATGTGAAAACACAAATGACTTTCAGTTCATTCATCTTTTCTGCAAGGGATATGGAATAAAAGCAGGTAGATATCAAGTCAAGAAGTGAAAGATTCTGACATACAGGTGCAGGCTGCCTTACTGGCTAGAAAGCCAACAGTGATGTTGACTACTTGTACATTGAGAGCTAGTAAAAAAAAAAAAAAAAATGTGCAATCATTGTATGCAATAGCTAAGAAATTATATGACTTTGTGTTTATTCTTCAGTGGTTTACGTCCAGGAATGAAGGGATGGGTTGGCAGAGCCAGAGTACCTCTTCCCTCAACCAAAGACTATGTCAACAGGCCAAAATGGAATGTTGAGAGAGAGTTCTCCAAGGTCAGTTTGTTGGGTTTTTTTTTGCGTCACTGTCCCTATCCTCTTCAGTGTTTCCACTGCTCTATCTTTATTATTACCGTAGCATTGCTAGGTATTCACACCTGGGTCAAGAGGGACATGGTGGGTAAAAACATCTTGTCCAAAAGGAATTAAGTACTGGGTGGAAATTGAACTTGGGTCCTGTGATTGGGATTGAATGGAGCAGCACAACTTTGCAGGACAACCAAGAAATTAAGTGAAAATAACATGGTGTACTGCATGGTATAGCAGAATAAAATATATTGCACGAGAAAGTCTGTCTATGTAAACTGTAGTGAGTGGGAAGTGTGAGCCAATTCTTGAGACAGCCAATATAAAGTAAAAATCAATAAAGAAACGACGTATAAAGAATCATTGTATAGCCGACAGACCATTCGGACGCTAATCTCGACCGTTCTGGAAAACGTATAGATGCACAGTTTCCAACTGCGCATGTTGTTATGGTCATGATGTTTCGCTAGTGAGAGGAATAGGGTCACCTTTCTCGCAAGCTCACATTAAGCCCCGGCCAGTTATACCGTTCTTTGATTGCCATACGTTCAGACGCATAACAGACATGATGAAATGCTGATTCGTTATTGAGTTCCAGTTCGAAACGATGCTCTGACCGTTGTTTTGTTATATGCCGTTTCGTTAGTTGTGTTTAGACGTACAAATTCGTTGTATAGCTATACCGTTTTGGTATAGCTACATGTATACCATTTTAATATATATATATATATATATACAGTCAACCTCGGATACCTCGACGTCGGATAAGCCGAATATCACTTACCTCGGGTGCAAAATGAAAGTCCCGATTGTTCCTATGGAGTTTTCGTGTATTAAAATTCGCGTAGCTCGAAGAAAATAACTCGAAGTTCGGTTACCTCGAACAAAATCTAATGTCCCGATCTTAATTAACATTGTTTTTCCCAGCATGTTGCGCGAATCGAAATTGCAACATCACTCAGAATCTCTGATTAAGCGCGCGTGGACAGCGGAGACATGTCACAAATCTTTTCACACTCGACTGTAAATATTCTTAACAATCGTGCGCCCAAAGAAATACCCGGTAGGCCTACACAGCTGACAAGAAAAACTCCCAACACCTACCTACTACACACGTACGCGATATGCACATAGCACCCGTGCCAATGGAGTGCTTACGTTAACACTACGCTCTTTTCTTTAACCACTGTGTTCTGATTTTTGATCGTGATACCGAGTAGTCATACCGTGCGCGTAGATTTCTTAACCGTCGTCGTGGCGCACCTGCTTAGGTGTTGACAGTTATATCTTTGGCATTAATCACGGTCCACTGTTCTAACATCAATCTCCTGCGTAGTGCCTATATTTTAACCTTTTTTCGGCCTTTCACGAAGTTTGTTTCATTTTTTCTTCCACGAGAACGCAAGCACGGGATTTTTTTTTTCCAGCAATGCGATTATGAAAATAGTGTTGTATAATGACCTGGAAGTATAGGCCGAGCATAATAAAGAATGGAATAGACAGGGCTCCACACTGACTTTATCGGGTCATCAATGTCATTGATTTTTATTTTTTGGTGGTCGAAAGTAAAATCTGCTGACGCAAAAAAAAAAACAAAAAAAAAAACGGGAAAAACATTAGAAAAACTAAATCGGTCCTACTAAACATAGAAAAATTAATATTAAACATTATTGAAGTGATGCAGATGCCCATGTCTTAAAGAAATGAATAGAAAATTCAATCATCTTATTCTGTGTTTTAAGATTTAGCAAATTTTGCATAGGCGTAGAGATTATTATAAAAGTTGATGCTTATACTAGGAGGTTAAAACTTACGTTTGAAGTGAGAAAGTGGGAGCATTTAATTTGCTGACATTTGTTAGCATCCGAAAGTTACCGTTATTCATTTCTTATTGTAAAAGCAATCATCCAACATATATTAGTATGTTAGCACCTTACGGAGCCGAATATAACCGTTAATCATTTTCAAATGTAAAAGCAAACAACCGACATTCATTTTACCATTTTGGCGAAGCTGAATGCTATATCCTTATCCATTTCCAAACGTGAAAGCAAACATTCGCTATTTGTTTTAGCATCTAACTGAGTGGATTAATACCGTTAATCATTTCCAAATGTAAAAGCATCAATCTGTTATTTATTTTTGCATCGTCCGGAGCAGAATATTACGGTTATTCATTTCAAATATCCGACATTTATTCTATTATCGTATCCGGAGCCGAAAGGTACTGCTGTCCACTTCCGAAAGTGAAACGAATCATCTGACAATTATTTTATCATTGTACGGAGCCGAATGTTACTGTTTTTCATTTTTGAATGTCAAGGCAAACATCAGACATTTATTTTACCATCAAACGTAGCTGAATTACCGTTATTCATTTCGAAATGTAATAGCAAATATTCCGTATTTTTTTAACATCGTATGGGGCAGAATGTTACCGCCATTCACTTCCAAACATGCCAAACGTAAAAGCAAACATTCGACATGTATTTTAATAACTTCCGGAGCTGAATGTTATTGCCATTTACTTTCTAACGTAAAAGCAAACATACGGCATTTATTTTTTCATCGTACAGAGTTTGATATTGTTGTTATTAATTTCAGAACATCAAAGCAAACATTCAACATTTATTTCAGCATCTTCCGGAGCTAAATGTTATTGCAATTTACTTTCAAATGTAAAAACAAACATCCAGCATTCATTTTATCATCGTTAGGAGTTGAATATTATTGTTACTCATTTACGAACGTCAAAGCAAACATCAAACATTATAATTTTACCATTGAACGCAGTTGAATGTTACTTTTATTCATTTTGAAATTTAAAAGCAAACATCAGAAAGTTATTTTAGCATCGTATGGAGCAGAATATTACTGCTATTCACTTCCGAACATAAAAGTGATCATCTGACATCTATTTTAGCATCTTCCGGAGCCGAATGTTATTGCTATTTCCTTTCGAAAGTATAAAGAAACACCCAAACCATCGTACGGAGTTGAATATTAGTTTTTCATTTCCGAACGTCAAAGCAAATATTAGACATTTATTCCAGCGTCTTCCGGAGCCGAATGTTATCCTTGTTCATTTTCAAATGCAAAATCAAATATCTGACATTAGTTTTAGCACCATACAGAGCTGAGTCTTATCGTTATTCATTTCCAAAAGTATTAGCAAACATCCGACATTTATTTTAGTATCATACCGAGTCGAATATTACCGTTATTCATTTCCAAAATTAAAAGCAAACATCTGACATTTATTTTAGCATCTTACGTAGCCGATTGTTACCGCTATTCATTTTCAAAAGTACAGGCAAACATCCCAATTTTTTTTTGTGGCGCGATCGGGCCACCAAAATCTTTATTTCTGAAATTTTAATTTCAATTCCGATTTTCATTCAATTCATTTATATAAAAGTTGATTCAATTCCAATTGACAAGCATGCAAACAATCAGTAGGCACTACAACATATACCATGTTGAACAACGATAAACTTCGGATAAGTCGAAGAAAATTCGACGTACGCGTACCTCGAACCATTTTCTTCAGTCCCGACGAATTTGAGGTATCCGAGGTTGACTGTATATATATATATATATATATATATATATATATAATTTTTTTTTTTTTTGCATCTGAATAACCTGTTAGTGTAACAGGGGGAAGGAAACCTTAAGTCTTGTTTTTTCCCCCTTTTTTCAGACAATTGCTAATTTTATGGTCAGACCAGTAAAAGTAGAAAAAATGGGTACCTACATTGTACTGGTCTGACAGGGACAGATTGGACCATTAGAAAAAAAAATGGGTTAGTGTGCAGCCCTGTATTGTATTTCATGTTTGAAATGGTCAGGGTTATTGAGTTACTATGTTGAAGAAATACGCTACACCTTTTGAATACACAGTTTCTATAGTTTATTGATTAGAGACAGAAGTTTCACAAATAGATCTGTACAGTTAGTATAGCACAGATCATTTTCCATGGCATAAAATAATGAATACAATAGTTCAGTAGTAATTAAATCTTCATTTATTCTAGGTAATCATTTGAGTGACATGCATGTTCATTGTGCTATTTTGATAGGTGTATGTACAGTTGTATGCTCAGTGTGACATAAAGATGATAAACTCATTGGTTTCTATGAATGCTGATACCTTTATGATCTTTGGTGTGAGGATTGCTGTGTCTCAAAAACTTTCTTGCATTCTCCCTCCTAGGCTACAAAGAAGGTGACACGACTAGACAAGCATTCGCGCAGGATGCAAAACATGAGGGCTGCTGGAAGGAACAAAAACCCACGAGCAGTGTCTATCAGCATTGAGGGACGTGGCATGTCCTTATAGAAGCATTATCTCCATTTGATTGCCTTCATTATCACAGTCTGACTAAGGAAAATGTCACAAGAGTGATGCAGGAATGAGATGTGGTATGCCGAAATGAATGGTAAAGTGCTGTTTGAGTACTTAGGCTTCATTGTGATGGAAGTGCATTGTTTAAAGTGATAACATGATTGATGCTGTACCCTCTACTCTTACAAAAGCATTGGCAATGATGGCAGCCTGGTTATTAAAGTACAGCACTACCACAATGGATAATGGTGTAGCCAAAAATACATTTCTGGTGGTCAGAAAACGACATCAACTCTGACTAGGTTAGGAATGTTGTGGTACAGTGTATTTCAAGAACTGGCTTAAAATTGAGAAGTCAAGTAAAGACTGAAAGCAATGGGAAGCTCTGTAGGCATGCTTTAAGATCCATCCTATGTCTGTAAAATGTGATTGCATCTCCCAGTTTCAAACAGTGTAGAAGAAATGATGAACTCCTTTGCCATAGCTTCACCCTTCTCATTTGACCAGTGCATTTGGCTTTGTGAAAATGGCACTACAGACAGTTCAAGTGCACTACAAGGACCGAATGCCAGGTGAAAGGCAGAAATGAAATGACTTTTTGCAATTTCATTGGTATTATTGGCCTGCTTTTCTTTTTGTGTTCACAAGTGTAGGTAGATATCATCTCATATGCTTGATCATGGTTTTCTGCTCAATGTATTACAGGAGAGTTCAAGTCATCTTCTTTAGTCTTTTCTTAAAGTTCATGTTTTCTCTTTCAAATAAGCACATTTTTGTTAAATCTTCCTGATTGTGTGCCATTATAATTTAGTTGACCAGTTCCTGTAATAACCTCCAACATAATGTACTGTAAAACATGATATATTCGCGAATTGGAGCCGACGGCCTTTTTCGTGGCATGAAATTTTCGCGAATTGCCACTGACGTTCAATGCATATAGTGTAGACAAGAACTTTCGCGGGCATTTTGATTTCGCGTATCTTGGCGCTCGCGAAATTCGCGAAATTAAAATGCACGCGAACATTCCTTGTTTTACGGTATGCAGTGGCATTGAGAGGTACCAATTCAATGGAAAGATGAAAATATCTACAGCATAATTTCCTTAGGGCCCTGATTGATTGATAACATGTTTTGCATTATCTTTTTGTATATTTTTTTGAGTACAGTCTGAGCCAGCAAGACAGTTACAGCACTGCAGTGTTGGTGAAAGAGATTATGCATGTTTGTTTTCATTTGTTATTTCTTATGTTGTGTTTAAAGAAATACAAATGTCATACTGAAATTTCTTGGAAAGGATGTGCAGGAAAGCAGAAAGAGTCTGTATTCTACTATTGACTTGGCTTAAGATGGGAATGTGATAAGTTCTGAGAAGAACCAAATACAAAAAGTGAGTTTTTATGAGAATCCTGAAGTTGACCTTCAAAGAATGTCTTTATTTAATGCCTCCTGCCCCTGTATTAGGGCTCTAATGTGGGCATAGCGATACATGTATCTGTCATATTTTGCAGGAACAGTGACACCTAATGTTTAATCCATGTTAACTTGTTTAACACCACCTGTTATCAAGGATACATATACGAAGTTTTTTGTTGTTGTTGGGTAATTTTCAGTAGCCTCACTTAAAAGTACTTTTTAAGTAAACTAAGTTTTGCTGTTGACCAAATTACTGACACTACTTGTGTAATCTCAGATTTGGCCATCATACTGTATCTTCATTTCTGTTGAAAAGGAAATGTTAGTACACATTCTTATTTGTGAGCCCCTATTCCTCTTTAAAGTCCACAAAATCATCTTAGACACTTCTTTTTCATGTGAAAAGCATTTGGCAAACTCAAATACATATAGTACAACAGCAATAAATCAAAGTACAAGTAGCTTTATATCTCCATCTTGTGCTAGAGGATGTATTATGTTTGTGAGGTTGTCATCTTTATGACCTCTCATATGCCCAGATTTCACTCACATAATTTAGGAAAATACCTCTGGTGGCTTTTCATGAGAATTGGTCCATGTATACATCATAAGGTATTAAAGCCCTGATTATATTTTAGGCAAAATCCCCACAAGGTCTGCATTCACAGAACTTATGCTAACCTCATATTTTCTAGCAATCAATTTAGCTGGAAATGTCCATTGATATGATGATTTGGTAAGAAGAGTGGAAATAAAGATGGCAGTTAATTGCATGAAATGATGGTAGTCATACTCAATTGCATCATGCTTAAAGGTCACATTACAGTGGATTTAATTCTCTTGGAAATGGGTTTTAGGAGTTATGTGTATTGTTCATGGTGAGTTTTGATTGATGTAGTATCACTAAATGAGACATGATGAAATGTGCTACAATTTGAAATCTAATCCCATCAAAGAAATTGGTTTATGAGGTTGGTCAATTCTGACTATTTCTTGGTAATGTATGCATGATCATATTGGTAGAGTGTCATACAGTGTACATGTAATTTAATGAATGAAAGAATGAAAGTTTCATAGTCCTTTTCTTTCCAGACAAAAAGACATGGACTTTTGTTGGCCCATTAAGATCTTCATCATTGCTCGGTATCGAACAGAAGGATAGAGCAAAACCTTTGCTTCTTTCTTCTATTAGTCGAAAAAAAAGTACTGCAAGATTTTGTTTTGCTTGGTTTTATTTATACAAACCTCTGGCTTATTGCAGTCATGTCATGTCATTGTCATTGCAGTCATGTAGCAGTCATGCAGTCATGCAGTCATGTCATGTCATGTCATTGCAGTCATGTAGCAGAAATGTGCTACAATTTGAAATCTAATCCCATCAAAGAAATTGGTTTATGAGGTTGGGCAATTCTGACTATTTCTTGGTAATGTATGCATGATCATATTGGTAGAGTGTCATACAGTGTACATGTAATTTAATGAATGAAAGAATGAAAGTTTCATAGTCCTTTTCTTTCCAGACAAAAAGACATGGACTTTTGTTGGCCCATTAAGATCTTCATCATTGCTCGGTATCGAACAGAAGGATAGAGCAAAACCTTTGCTTCTTTCTTCTATTAGTCGAAAAAAAAGTACTGCAAGATTTTGTTTTGCTTGGTTTTATTTATACAAACCTCTGGCTTATTGCAGTCATGTCATTTAAGACACGTTATTGTGTAAAATGCATTCCAGTGTGGCTCTAGCATGCAGCTCTTTATAATATAGAGATGTACAAGTTGAGAAGGATAATGCTGTCATGCTTTCTAATAAAATGCACCAAACACATCTATGAAGATATTTTCTCTGTTAGAAATACTGTACCTTTGGACTGTTTCATGAAAACCTGTTTTGAAATGCTGTTGTCCTGTAAGATATGAAAGACTTCAAAACATGGAAGGGGTAGGCATTATGAGTCTGTGCTTTAAAATCCCTTCATACATTTTGTAATAAAATGTATTGAGAGATACAGTGTAAAAAAAAAAAAATAAAAGAAGAAAGGTTGTTCAGAGTTGTATGTTATGCCTAGGGTGGTGAGTTAGCTCAGTCAGTAGCGCATATGCCTCGCGATCCAAAGGACCCTCGTTCGATTCCCAAGTCCCATTGAGCAATAATGTGTGTAATCATACTGTCCCTTCTAGTAAGAGGCAAAACACTCTGTCCCTCAGATAGGACATAAAGTGGAGGTCACGTGTGTGAGAGAGTCAGAACTCATTCATGTCAAAGATCCCACTTCATTTATTCATTGCAAAGAGCAGGGTGTTTAACCGGTGGAGTGGTCCCGTCTTACATACACCTGGACCCCATGGAAGACCAGCTATTGTAGCTGAATATGGGCTATCCAGCCATCTTCTCAGATGGAAATGAAACAAACAAACAAACACACACATATTCTATTGGACACACTACATAGGCAGTGACCAATATTGGTGAATTGGTGGTAATGACACAAACTTGTACACTGGAGGCCTATAATACATGTAGTATTAATACGGATACATGGAGCAAAATGTTAGAAGTTTCATTTGCTTGATCACTAAAAGTTGTGAATCTGCTTTTGAGATCGTTTCACCCATCATACACATTGATGTGCATATTTGAGACAGTTGCACTGTAATTTTTTTTTTTTTTTGTTGTTGTTGTTGCAATGTATGCATCTGGTGCAATGATACGTTATACCACATACAGCCAACCTTGCACAAGTCAAAAAATTGGATAAGTCAAAGAAAAACATATGAAGTGTAGAGTATTGAGCTGACTGGCGCTCCCAGAGGGATTAAATGGTGGTTGCACACACTGTAAGATTATCCAATAGAGACCAAATCTGCGGTCACTGGTCCTGTTGGGCAGGTGGACACTGTACACAGGTTCTTATCTACAAGGGTTTTTTTTTTTGTGAGGATTTCCGTGTGGTCATGATGGGCAGGTGATTGTTATAGACAGGTGGGTGCTAGAGCAGGTTTGACTGTACAATGAATAAAGTTTCAAATATGTAGCAGACACACTATTACACAGAACACAATATCACAACTTAAAACTGACAGACCTTGTGTATGCGGAAATAATTGAAAAGATTCTTGTCTTGACCTTGTTCCTGCAGCTGCAAACAAATGGATAGGAGTACACAGGACTTGATAGTAAATCACCACTTCAGTTGTCATCAATCTCATTATTCTCATTCAAGCACTCAATGGTCAACTTATATTCCTACATAGACTTCTCATTCATTGGGCACCATTCCTAAACTCTTCATTATCTAATCATGCAATACATACATGTACACTTGTATATATAATGTACACAGCTTTCAATAATTAGGGGCATGCTTGGGTTGTTTGAATTTATCTCTGGTAGAAATACTGCGGGTCTTGTCTCAAGCTTTTATGTTCCACATTCCACTTACATTTTGAATTGAACCCAAATCCTAAGATTGGCAAGCCTCATTTCCTGTTTTTGTTTGTGAATGTGTGTGTGTGTGTGTGGGTGTGTGTGTGTATGTATGTTTACCATGAAACATACACACATTATTTTGAAACGTACATTATTTTGATGGAAAAGGTATACGGCCGATTATTTTCAAAAAGCAGGGTTATGTAGTGAGGAAATTGAATATGTTTGAAGGATTTGTGATGTAATTTTGAAAGTGGACGGTTTAGTTTATCGTGGGTAAGTACTAAACCTTTTCAAGTGTATGATATTTGGTTAAGATTACATGGAAAAGAAATTAGGATTGGTGACATACCTTCGAGTACACGCATTTTTAAACTGATTTACAGCAGTTATATACATTGGAAGTACGAGATCAACAGAGTAATTTTGTCTTCTCCCCAAAAGTAACCCAAGATATTTTTCTCCGACCCAGAGTCACAACTCTTATCCCAAAGCTTAGGGAATTTCAGTTTAAACTTCTTCATGGTGCACTTTATACAAAAGTTAATTTGTTGAGATTTGGGTTTGTTTCGGATGATCTCTGTTCTTTTTGCAAAAAGAGCACTGAGACATAATCACATTTTTTGGGGGAGTGTATTAAAGTGCAGGATCTGTGGCAAATTATTATTCAGAAATTCAATTTAGAAGAACTAGGAAATATGAATGGGAAAGTTGTTTATACAGGTATATCCGGAAACTCGTTAAAAGTCAAAGAATGGAATACAATTATATTGATGATTAGATATATTCTATATTTAGCGAGATCAGAAGGGGAGGTACCAAATTTTAATGATGTTATGAAGTATTTTAAGATGTGTAAAGAAGAAGAAAAAAATATAGCGAGTAAAAGAGGAACAGTTGGAATGCATTTGTTAAAGTGGGAATATATGAGGTACACCGAGGATGATCTGTGATTTTCTTTTTTAGGTGATCCGAGTATCCTCTCGGATCACCTTCTGTATCTGTACTGATTCTTTATTCTTCTTTCTTTATTTCTCCTCAAAAGTTGTGCAGAGGTTAGCTCAGAAAGTCCTCTGCCTATCAATTTCAGAATTATACCATATATGTATCATGTCCCAAAGACAACAGATCTATTAAAATCATAGTGATCAGTCGACCGTGACGTCACTATGACGTCATTATATGAAAACACATTTTCATACAAATCTCATTACCGGAATGGAATTTTTCAATTTACGTCACATATAGTTCAAGTCATGTTGATTCTACACATATTCTCAAAACTCATCTATATCCTTAAAACGTGCGCGTATGCGCGCGTTGAAATATTTGTATGCTCCAATCGAGCTCAATCGCGCTTCAATGGCGATATACAGTGCAACTATGCCAAAAAACCGCCAATTTTAAATCCGATTTTACTCGTGAGGATGGACGGTGACCCCCCATTTTCTTTACATATTCTGAAAGCTGATGAGTTGTACATGTCATTTCATGGGTTGGCGATGCTGAAAAAATGATTAGAAATATCAAATTTCTTAAAAAATTAAAAAAGTAAATTTTCAAAATGACGTCATCAAATTTCAAGTTCACTCGAGCGTATCTCACTAATCCTTCGCCGATTTTCACCCAGATTTCAGTATGTTGTAGCTTATTAAATGCTCTTTCAAACATGTACAACAAAATTTTGATTGGATGACGGCATCACCTCGTAAAAATGGATTGAAAGTAATCTTGTCAAATTTGACCAGTTTACGTGTTATCTCTATGAGAATGCAGTTTTTCTGGAAATGAAAATTGACATGACTATCTTTTTCGAGCACTAGCTCACTTATGCTTCAGTGAATTTCTCCCAGATTTTAATATGTTGTAGCTGAGACTTGGGCTATCGTATTGTGCCCTCCGTTTTTTCATACAACGTCGGCATCATGTCGAAAAACTTGGTTGAAATTAAAGCTTATCTTCGATGTATTAAGATATTTCTTCCTTTCTGAAACTTTCTTTGTAATAACTCAAGAAAAACAGCCCCTATAACCCCCATATTTTGCACATGTTTAGTTCATGTCACGTACATTATTTCATAAAATAACTTGATCGGACACCATCTTGGGTATGTAAATTAGGGTCAAAGGTCATAAATGTTTCATCCTGTATCTTGGTGAATAAATGTCCTATCTTTCCCATATTTTGCACACGCAAAGACCATGTTACAAGAATCATTTCACAAAATAACCACTTTTTGCTCAGATGCCATCTTGTCTGTGCAAAGTGGGGGTCAAAGGTCATATGTACTTCTTTCTGTATCTTCGTTATGACGTGTTATCTCTATGGGAGGGAATTTTTCTATATGTGAAAATTGACATGATTGTCTTTATCGACCACTAGCTCACTTACCCTTCGGTGAATTTCTCCCAGATTTTAATATGTTGTAGCTGAGACTTTGCGCTATCGACAACGTGACCTCAGTTTTTTTATACGATGTCGGGATCAAGTTAAAAAACTTGGTTGAAATTAAAGCTTACCTTGATGTATTAAGATATTTCTTTCTTTCTTCAACTTTTTTTTTGTTGCAATAACTGAAGAAAAACAGCTCCTATAACTCCCATATTTTGCACATGTTTAGGTCATGTCACGTTCATTATTTCATAAAATGACAACTACTTGATCGGACACAATCTTGGGTATGTAAATTAGGGTCAAAGGTCATACATGATTCATCCTGTATCTTGGTGAATACATGTCCTATTTTTCCCATATTTTGAACACGCAAAGATCATGTTATAAGAATCATTTCACAAAATAACCACTTTTTGCTCAGATGCCATCTTGGGTGTGCAAAGTGGGGTCAAAGGTCAAATATACTTCATTCTGTATCTTCGTTAGTGTATGCGGAATTCGGTACCAAAGATGGCAGGCCTGACTCCCTTTTCTAAATGAGAATCCAAACATCACAAGGCCAATGTCCCCTCAACACAAATTAAACCGATATGGGCATGCCTATTGGGGTCAGGACTCAAATCATTGATTTCCGAATAGATCGGATCACCTAATTTGTCAGTGTTGACAAATTCTAAGTCTAGTCTGTTTTGAATTTGCCGTATCTGCGAGTTATTGTCATATCGTTGTCGGGTTTTTTTTTTTTCTTCCTCTTTATTGCTTCTACCATTTCCACATTATTTCCACATTATGATTAGGAAGTATTTTATTGTATGAGAAACAAATGGCAATTCACACGGCAGAGTTATTCAAGTGTGAATAAAACCTGAAACCTGATGGCTGAAGGCACGGGGGGGGGGGGGGGGTGCATGTTGGCGTTATGTGGGGATGTGTGTGTGCATGTGTGTATGTTTTCTCGCAAATGGCCTCGTTTTTTCTTCTTTTTTTTTTCTTTTGAGAAGCAGTGAAATATGCCCCGTTTTGTGTTTTAAGCAAATTATCTATAATGTTCCCGTTTTGCGGGCTTTTTGCGAGAATTGTGTGTTTTAAAAAACAAAAAGCGGATTTCGTTTCCTTGGTTAAAAGAATTAAAATGTAAGTTTGACATTGATTTGCACAATGGTGGTGTTACTGCATTTTGTCCTTATATAGTGTAAAATTGGCATTATTTTGTACAAAGTTTGTGTATAATGCAGTTTGTCTTTGTATGATGTTTTGTTTTGTTTCTGTGATATGAAATTGAACGAAATAAAAGAAAATAAAAAATAAAGAATTAAAAAAAAATGAAAGAGCTGACAGCAGGCTCAGACAGCATGCAAATATTCTACTATCCACTTCATAACTGAGCAGTTATTTTGGAATAAATCCAAGAATGAAATAGAGTAGTATCCATAAGCCAAATGTTAGATATTGAAGTAGGCAAGAGGTTGATTTGGTAGTAGTCAAATATATCATGGTATACAATGCATTAGACAAGGGAGATACAAAGCGATTAAGGTACATAATCTAGAGAAGAAAGTGAGTGACTTCAACATTGACTTTGATTTACCATCATACTGTTTTATATATCAAGCCTTAACAGTAACACACTTATGAAAATATACAGCACCACTTACTGTTGCTGAAATATATTACCTCATCTTTCTAGTCCCTGTACCCTTGTATTTAACCAATGCATTCAACAAGTAATGTCCATATTCCCTACGCATTTTCAGCCACACTTGTGGCTGGAAACAGCCAAAAAAAAAAAAAAAAAATCATTAACCCCAGCAAACTCAATCACTGACCTCAGTTTCCTAAATCTGACGCTCTGGTGGCACAGGCCTGTCTCCTGTATATCCCACTGACAATACATGTATGTTTGTGCTTCATAACTCATTTTCCTACTGCGCCTTGAGCACGTTAGTTATGTGGAATTTGGGCATTATAAGTACTCTGTATTATTATTATTATTATTATCATTATTATTATTATTATTATTATTATTATCATTATTATCTTATTATTCAAACACACAGCAAAACTGATGTGGTTAAAATATCTCTGCCTCCTGGCTCAATCCTGGTCCAATGGTATAAACATGCACCAAAGTGGACAAAGTGGAAAAAATAGGTTTTCCCGGTCAATTTCATACTTTTGTCATTCAAGTTCCCATTCCGAGCATTCAATTTCACGCATTCCACGCTCGCAGTACTGAATCAGCAATCAAATCCAAAATCCGGTCATTCGAATTCATCATCGGAGCATTCAATTTTAAGAGACAAGCACACATTTCAGCAATGAGCAATTGAGCATTCAAATTCATCTCAAACTGGCGACGGAATCTCGTCGGTCATTCAAATTCGTGAATAGGTAACCAAGTTCCAAATAACTGCATTCAATTTAAAAGAATTTAGTTAGTTTGGGGCCGTGTATGTGTGTCTTTTTCATTAGGATTTATGATGAATTAAGATTATTTATTTTGCAGTATAGGCCCACCTGTTCATTCTAATTTTTGAACTCGGGCTTCACGAGAAGGAATATTCAGGCACATTAGGAACTGTATATGTTCGTCCCTCGTTCTCGAGGATGACCGATGACATCAGTTGGCTTGATGGGTCCGGAGATGGCTGATGAGGCCAATCTGGGCAAGAAAGCCTCTCCCACAGGTAGGGCAGAGGTGGGTAGGGGCTAAACTGCTGGTATTGGCTGCTCTAGCTTTAGCTTGACACGCTGCTCCTCTGCTCTGCAGGCCCCTACAGCAATAGCCTGGCGCCAGGAAGGGCGATCTGCGGAAAGTGTCTCCCAGGACTCGGTGTCGATGGAGAAGTCTTTTAGATAGAGCCTCAGGTTGTCTTTGAAGCGCTTCTTCTGTCCTCCCACCTTGCGCTTCCCATCAGCGAGTTCTCCATAGAAGAGCTTTTTCGGGATGCGGTCGTCAGACATGCGGGAGACGTGGCCTGCCCATCTCACCTGGGCCTTGCGGATCTTGGTGATGATGCTAGGGATGCCTGCCCGCTTCAGTACCTCTGTGTCCGGAACTTTGTCCTCCCAGCGAGGAGATTTCGGAGGCATCGCATATGGAAGTGATTGATTCGCCTCTCATGTCTTCTGTACAAAGTCCAAGTTTCGCAGTCATAGAGAAGTGTGGTGAGGACAACTGCACAGTAGACTTTCAGCTTTGTTGAAAGGCTGATCCCTCTCCTCTTCCAAACATTTTTCCGGAGTCTCCCGAAAGCACTGCTCGCTTTAGAGATCCTGCAGTTGTTGAGTTCAGCATCAATTGTGACACAATTGGAGAGGGTGCTGCCCAGATAGGTGAAGGTCTTTGCTGCCTGGAGAGTCTGTCCATTCACCTGAATCTGTGGTTTGTGGTACTGGTTCCCTGGTGCTGGTTAGAACATCACCTCAGTCTTCTTGGTGCTGATGGTAAGGTCGAAGTTGTCACAGGCAGAGGAAAATCTATCCATCTGCAGCTGCATCTCGTGCTCACCATTGGCATTGAGTGCACAGTCGTCGGCAAACAAGAAGTCTCTAATAACGGTCTCCTTCACCTTCGTGATGGCCTTTAAGCGCCTAAGATTAAAGTGCTTTCCATCCGACCTGTACCTAATGTTGATGCCAAGTTCGCAGTCTTTGAAGGCATCTGAGAGCATTGCCGAGAACATCATGCTGAATAGCGTCGAAGCCAGGACACAACCCTGCTTGACTCCATTTGTCACTGGAAAGGCCTTGGAGGGTTCACCATTGTCTAGTACTTTGGCAGTCATCCCATCGTGAAACTGGCGGACTATTGTGATGAACTTGCGTGGGCAGCCAAACTTTCCCATGATTTTCCAGAGTCCCTCACGACTAACCGTGTTGAAGGCCTTAGTCAGATCAACAAAGATTATGTATAGGTCACGACACTGCACAATGCACTTCTCCTGAAGCTGGCGGGCAGCAAATATCATGTCAGTGGTCCCTCGACCTGCACGGAAGCCGCACTGACTTTCAGGGAGATGACCCTGCTCCAGATGTTCCAGTAAGCGATTGAGGAGGACTCGGGCCAGGATCTTGCCTGATATAGACAGGAGGGAGATGCCTCGATGGTTGTCGCAAGTCTGGCGATTTCCTTTCCGTTTGTAGATGTGGACAACTCTAGCATCTCTAAACTCTTGTGGTAATTGTTCTTTGCTCCACATGGATTGGTACAGCTTGGTGAGCTTAATGAGGGTAATTAGGCCACCCTTTTCGTACACTTCTGCAGGGATGGAATCAGAGCCTGGGGCTTTCCCACTTCTCTGAAGGGGGCACATCAAGCTTGTGATTTATGGGCACCTGGGGGAGGCGATCGATGGCTTCTTCGTTGATCTGGGCTGGTCGATTTAATACTCTGTTGAAGTGTTCAGCCCATCTTTCTAAGATCAGCTTCTTCTCTGTCAGCAGCGTAGAACCATCAGCACTGAGAAGCGGGGATGATCCGGACGGTTTTGGTCCACAGACTGCTTTCAGGGCATCATAAAAGTTCTTCATGTCGTGTCTGTCGGCAAAGCTTTAGATCTCATCGGCCTTGGCACTAAGCCAGGAGTCTTTCATGTGGCGTAGTTTTGCTTAGAATTGGACCTTTCTGCGGGCGTTGGTGAATGCAGCCTTCTTTGCCATGCTGGAGGGATCATTCTGATGTACACGTAGAAGGTTGTGTTTTGTATCTAAGAGCTCCTAAATTTCTGTGTCGTTTTCATCAAACCAGTCTTGATGGTTCCTAGTGGCTGGGCCAAGGCATTCAAGGGCGACAGAGTGAGCAACATCCCTAAAGGTTGCCCACTGATCCTCGATGCTAGACTGGTTTAGCTAGGTGGTTATGGATGTGTTCTTGGAAGTCTTGCAGCTTCTTGGGGTCTTTGAGTTTGTTGACATTCAGTTTCTTTTTTACTTTCTGGCCCTGTGGCCTTCTCTTGGACTGGATTAGGAGGTTCATCTTTGAGATGATCAGGCGGTGATCCGTCCAGCAGTCAGCACCACACATGGCCTTAGTCACTCTCACATCCTGCCTGTCCCTTGCCCTGACGATCACATGTATAGTCGATAAGATGCCAATGCTTTGAGCGAGGGTGCATCCATGAAGTCTTGTTCCGAGTCGGTAGACGAAACATGGTGTTGGTGATTACTAGGTCATGAGAGGAGCAAAATCTGAGGAGGAGGTGCCCGTTGCTGTTACAGTTCCCAATGCCATGTTTTCCTAGTACATTGTGCCAGGCATGATGGTCGGTCCCTACTCGAGCATTTAGATCACCAAGGATGATGAGCTTCTCAGACTTTGTAGAAGCGATGAGAGAATCAAGTTCCTCATAAAATTTGTCCTTGACCTCATCAGGGTTTGTCATGGTCGGAGCATAGGCACTAATGATGGTTGCACTTGTCTTCTTTCCAAGTGGGAGATGCATTGACATCAGAAGGTCATTGAGTCCCACCGGGATGCTTGCCAGTTTCTGCACGTGGATGGATTTGACAGCAAATCCATCACCAGCCTCTCTCCTCTCTTCACTGCTACGCCCACTCTAATGTGTAGCCACCACCAGTTTCAGTTAGCTGACCTTTTTCTGCTAACCGTGTTTCGCTAAGAGCAGCTATGTCAACATTGTAGCGAGCTAGTTCTCTGGCGACCAGTGCAGTACGTCTCTCTGGCCTGTTTGCTTTGGTGTCATCAAGTAGAGTTTTCACATTCCATGATGCTAGGGTGAGCGCTTTTGTTTTCTTTTTTCTTGTGTTTCGACCGCTAAGGGGGGATCCCCGCCAGCCGCAGTGTGCTGGCCAGGGTGAGATGAGGCAGGCTATGTTTAGGGCACCTTTTCTAGCCCCGTCCTCTTGCTGAGGAGGCGAGCAGAGCGGTCCTGAAGAGGGCTGCTCGGTCGCTCAGAAGGCTGCCGAACTCCACTGCTGCCTCGGTCCATAGCTGCAGTGAAGAGCGACCACATGTCCTAAACCGCCTGTGTGTAGGTTTACGACTACAGCTCTCAGTGTATCCGCACCTGCTGCTTCACCACTCCCCTATTGCCACAGGACTTGAAGGTTGCCAAGTTGGCGATGTGACTTGCGCTGAACTTTGATTAAAGTGAAGGAGACTTGCGCAGGATCAGCCTCACTCTCTCGTCCTGAGACGCCGGGTACAGTGGCAAGACGAAGTCGAGACGGCTGGAGGCGAGACAGGATGCAGGAGCTGCCGGAAGGTGACAAGTATGCCAGCCAACCGCCTAAGGGGCCCCACTCCATTGATTCCCATCGAGCACTACACAGTCACCAAGAATCAAGCGCCGTGCCCTTCAGTTGTTCTGTTCTCCAGCCGTTTGGGGGATCTTCACCCCAGCCGGAACATGACTCACAAGAACTCTAACTTTAGGACAGCCGGACATGACCCAGATGACCCCCAGCACTCATGGGAAGGGCACAGGTGTGGCGCTGGATTCCATCCCAGTATTCAAGAACAAGGTTCTTGCCTGTCGCCAGATTAGGAACTGTATAGGCCTACAGACGAGCATAGTAGGGAAGATTAGGGAGGTAGGGAAGGAGATCATTGGTGCCAATTTGTCTTATTGATGCATGGTCATTGTGTATATGCAAGCCTTAATGGGTTGTGTATACCTTTTCTCCTTTCTTGAAAAAAGTCTACTCCATTTTCTTCGTTAAACTGATTGCACAAAGTAGGAATTTGATCTTCTGAAAATGAAATTCAGGCGATCAAGTTCCTACTTCCGGCCATCAAGTTCCTACTTTGTACAATCAGTATAACGAGGAAAATGGCGTAGACGTATACAATGTTCATGTTATCAGTTTCAATGTAGTTTTTTTTTTTTTTTTTTCCCGAAGGTGTCAAGCAACCTTCACTTTTATGCGAGACCCCATTTACCGAGCGGGGCTGGGCCGATCGAGCCGCGGCCGAGCCCAGCCTCAATTGCGGGGCCGAGCCCCGCAATTTTTACCGTTTACACTGCCGGGCTCGGCCGCGCTTTCAATTCAAACCTTTCAATTATCATTTTGTCGTAGTGGCTCTCTGCTTGTAAACAAACGCAATTTGGTATAGTCTGGTTTTCAGACCCTTTGCCAAATGGATTCCGTGGCGACGAAGTTGCCGTTCAGGCAAAGGCCTTTGCCGAAGGATAAATCCTTTGCAGGACAAAACCACCTTAAACTATGCTAGTTTTCGACGTTGAGGGGGTTAATATCCTGAATAGCGAAATAGTACGGGCAGAGGGTCTGGAAGCCAGACTAAAATTGGCCGCGCATTTGGCCCAGTTTGCGTTGGCCGCGGCCGAGCCGCGGCCCAGCCCCGCACTGTAAACGGGGTCCAAGTCTGTAGGCCTATACAGTTCCCAATGTGCCTGAATAGTCCTTCTCGTGAAGCCCGAGTTCAAACTTTAGAATGAACAGGTGCTGCTAATAAATAATCTTCATCATATGTCCCAGTGTATTCAAAGCTGAATGAAAAAGACACACATACACGGCCCCAAACTAACTAAATTCAGGACTTCTTTTAAATTAAAAGCAGTTATTTCGAACTTGGTTGCCTATTCACGAATTTAAATAACTGACGAGATTCCGTCACCAGCTGGAGATGAATTTGAATGCTCAATGCTGAAATGCGTGCTCTTCTTTTAAATTTGAATGCTCCGATAGTGAATTTGAATGCTCCGATAGTGAATTTGAATGCTCTGATAGTGAATTCGAATGACCGGATATTGAATTTGGTTGCTGATTCAGTGCTGCGAGCGTGGAATGCGTGAAATTGAATGCTCGGAATACAAACTTGAATGACAAAAGTATGACATTGACCGCGAAATAATATAATAGACAAAAGTACACCTATCCATGAATTCTTCACTATCCAATTCAAACTTAATTTTCACTATTTTGAATGAACCAAGTCACATTGATGATTAGAGGCATTATTAGAAATGAATGTACAATGTGCATGAAAATTGAATTAAATGTCATTAGGTTTATGACTCCACCGATTTGGCTGACATTCAGGTCTGAACACATTTTCTACAGAACCTTTTAAAGTTGAGCGTGCCTCCACACAAAGAATTATCAATGTTCTGTCAATTACTCTATCTACAGTAGAAATATTTTGATATTTTGTTACATCGTTTGTGTATTATTATGTCAATCATGTCAAACATATTTCCATATTACATTTTGTACAGTCTTTTCATCCATTACTTTTACATGTCTCGTATGATTTTATAGGCAAAAGAGTTCATTATCACAGTACTCCGTTTTAGACCAACTTAGAGCTTTGGGCAGTCCTGTCAAGACCATCAGACTATATGCTTAAAAAGTAGCAACCGCTTCAAGGCAATTTCTTCAGGCACAAGCAAAACTTGTTAATATCAGCCTTAAGGATTTGCTCTATATGGATGTTGTTGTAACTTCTTTACATGCATCTTTCGCCTTTCTGGCTTCTTCACTATTGAAAGGTCTAGGTCTGATATAAGATTTGACAACATGGTTGACATTCTCCTGTGTATTTGCGAGATATTATTCATAAATTCTTAGCACGTTTATCCCAACCAGCTAATACATCCCACGAATTCTGTCTCTGAACTATGCATATAATTGAAAAAAAAATGTTTAAATGACCACTGGAAAATGCATTATGAAAGAAGATAATATTTACAAAGATAAAAAAAAAGACCCTAGAATTTATTGAAGGGAAGATTCATTACACATTAACTCTTATCGAGTAGCTCCCCCCCCCCAAAAAAAAAAATTCTCTTTTCTCTTTTCGAATACTGACAGCCATGTTTTTTTTTTTTTTTTTTTGGGGGGGGGGAGGTAACACTGCACATTACGCTGTTTGCATTATGCTGGGTTTTATTTTCTCATAACTTTATTTGCAGTTGGATGAAATTAATTTGAATATCTGTGTATGACTGCATTCATTTCCAGTTGCTGTTTTTTTTAATCCAATACTTATTTATTAATTTGAAAATATCTAAAGACTTTTAATGTATGAATTATATATAATGAATATAATGTACATTGTATGTGAGGGTGTGTGCAATGGTTACAGCTCGTTATTCCGAAGGTTCGTTATTCCGAAGGCTCTTCAGTCCGAAGATTCGTTATTCCGAAGGTTCGTTTTTCCGAATTTCATTTTCGAATGAACAAATCTTCGGAATAACAAACCTTCGGAATAACGCCACTCAAAATGTTCGGAGTAACGAACCCTTTTTCATTTTCGGATTAACGAACCTCTAGGTATGGGGAATTTGCGTGTTTCGGATTAACGAACCTTCGGAATAACGAACAGCACCCGTGTGCAATATCTCTTCTGTTGATGCCTTATCTTTGTTGTTAAAGTTGGTGTTATTGATTTTTATGATAATGTAATTATAGTGTGGTATTTTTTTTTCGGGGGGGGGGGGGTTGTCAATATGAATCAGTTGTTGTGTAAAGTGTCAGTTTGTTTTATTTCTTTTCTTTATGTCTCCCTGGAAAGTTGTAAAGCTGTAAAGTGAGATGTAAACCAAATATGGTTAGTTTTCGGACTTTTATTTGGTGTTTTTTTAATAAAACTGAAATTGAATTGAATTGAATTAAAAGACAAAGTGGGGGGGGGGGGGGGGGAGTAGGGCCCGGGGAAGTTTGCACATAGTAATTATAAGCCCTAATACAGGTGGTATTTTCTCTCTCTTTTTTTTTTTTTTTTTTGCCATCCGATATATATAATACATATATATTTATACACAATTTGGCCCTCAGAAAAAGAACATTAAATCTGTAAATAGAAAATAATGAGAAAGCTTTAAAAACAATTGCAAAGAACACAAATGTATACAAATAATTGGTTTCTCCGCCAATTTCATTGTTTTGTCATCCAATTTCATATCAAAAGCATTCATTGTCGTAAAATACAACCATAATAGATAGACCGTCATTTACTTGTTCAAATTAACTAAATGGCGCAGCATTTTGCATTTGCGCATTCTAATTCATTGAATGCTCATACAATTTCGGCAATATTCAACTTCGTCTCAACCTGTTGCTGGCTCTTTCAGAATATCCAAATTCGCATATAGGCAAAGAAGTTCGCATTACAAACGAAACCCAAAGAGAAATGTAGATTGAGTGAAAGCAGCAACATTAGTAAAACACATCAGTGAAAGTTTTAGGAAAATCGGACAATCGATGCAAAAGTTGGACCGCTTGATGAGAGACTATTAGAGGTTATGACGCCAAGTGTGGACAACAATATATAGAAAATAAAAAGGAAATCCACAAAAATGACTTTTCTAGCACAATGAAAGAGCACTTGACTAACCGCTTTCAGAAAGCAGGAGGAACAATTGCTACCCTTAACATATATGTCAGTATCAGGTTGATGGAATGTGTAATTTTCATGAAAAATGAATTTTTGTGGAATTCCCTTTATATTTTCTTTAAATGTGCACTATATCATGATTTTCTGTTGTCATAATATGCCTATTACACACCCTCACACACAAACACACACGCGCGCGCGCGCACACACACACACACCACACACACAGTAATACACATATACAGCGTATGTATATATTATGGGTCACTGTTGGGAATTCGTATAAAAACATAATGAATCTCACAAATACACAAGAGAACGTCAATTCAATTCAATTCAATTCAAGTCATAGATCTTTTAAGCATGAATAGTGAAGAAACCAGAAACGAAATGCGATTTAGAGAAGTTACAACGAGATTCATGAAGAAACTAATCTTTCAATCTACAATCAATGTATGAATAATAAATTTAATACAATATACAATTATATCGTTTTATTCATGTACTGTATGCATGTAAGTGCAGTGATAAATGAAATGCACTGGTTATGAACAAGAATTCCTCATGGCAAAATTTAATGTTGCAACACTAGGTCACGTACGGATGTCCTCCGGTGCTAACCTGAATGCATTATGGCGAATTCCAATGCCAATCGTGCATTTTGTGGCTACCCTTTGGCGATTTTTGAATGACTATTTGTATTTTTGGTTGAACTGTGGCGAAATTGAATGACCTATTGATACTCTTGCACGCAATAAGTGCGAAATTGACGGGGAAACCTACATACTTGTATATTATTATTATTATTGTTGTTATTGTTATTGTTATTCAGTGGCGTATCTAGGGGGGGGGGGAAGGGGGGCACGTGCCCCGGGCGCCACTCCTTGGGGGCGCAAAAAAAAACGAAAAAAAAAAAAAAAAAAAAAACGAAGAAGAAGAAGAAAAGAAAAAAAAAACTCGCCCGGAAGGGGGAGGGAGAATGGTGGGGGGGGGGGGGGGGGGGAGGAGGCAGAAAACCAAATCAACAAGATAAAAACAAAACATGATGATTGACGCGACAAAATGACAATGTTCATTGTGTTCACACAAAAATTCCTGTTCTGTGAGCTGAAATACAACAATTTTCGGGCTCGCCTCGCTGCGCTCGGTTGCCAAAATTTTATAAAAAAGAAAGTAAGAACAAAACGTGATGATGACAAAATGACAGTGTCTATTGTGTTTACACATGTCATTTATATTTAGCAGCAAAATGTTTCACGGAGCAGCGGCTGCAATTTCATTCGTTCTGAAGCGATCGCCAATTGGATCAAAAGAGGGCGTCAAGGGTTTCGAACATACGGGGTGGGGGGGGCGCAAAAAACAACAACAAATCAAACAAGATAAGAACAAAACGCAATGATGACGCGGAAATATACAAATTCGGCTCACTCGCTCGTACTAATTTAGAGTATTTTTTCAAGTCCTCAGTTTGTTGGTATAAATCGTATCTATAAGGCCGTCACTATATCTGATTAGAATTGTAAGATTTAATAAGCAAAAAATGACAAGAGTTTCATGATGTTATTTTGTAAGCTGAAATACAACAATTTTCGGCTCGCTCGCTGCGCTCGCTCGCCAAAATTTGTATAAAAAGAGAAGAAGATAGAACAAAACGTGACGATGACGCGACAAAAATGATAATGTCTATTGTGTTCACTCATGTCATTTTGTATTTAGCAGGAAAATGTTACACGGAGCAGCGACTGCAATTTCATTCGTTCTGAAGCGATCGCCGGTTTGGATCAAAAGAGGACGCCAACGGTTTCGAACATACGGGGGAGGGGGCGCAAAAAAATCAAAAAGGATAAGAAAAAAACGTAATGAGACGCAGAATATACAAATTTTGGCTCACTTCGCTCGTACTAATTTAGAGTATTTTTTCAAGTCCTCAGTTTGTTGGTATAAATTGTTATCTATAAGGTCGTCACTATAATTGTGAGATTTAATAAGCAAAAAATGACAGAATTCCATGTTTTGTAAGCTGAAATACAAAATTTTCAGCTCGCTCGCTGCGCTCGCTCGCCAAAATTATATAAAAAAAGATAAGAACAATACGTGATGATGACGAGGACATTTACAAATTTCAGCTCACTCGCGCGTGCTAATTTAGAGTATTTTTAAAGTCCTCAGTTTTTGGTATAATCGATATCTATAAGGCTGTAATCAACGGCGTAAATCCATACTGAGGAGTGGGGGGGGGGGGATGGCACCATCACCATGATACAAGCCCATAACCGGACCGGCGCAGCCTTTTTTTTTTTGGGGGGGGGGGGGGGGTGGGGGAGAAGCTTTGTGCCCCCCCCTCCCCCCCCCACCACACACACAACACTTTACAGGGATCGGATGCCCCACTCTTTGCATGAAATATAAAGTGGAGAAAAGTGGCAGCAACAACATAAAGACTTTTTGTTCTTGTTGCTTTTTTTTTTTTTTTGCTGTGAGACGACTTTCGGCGGAAAATGAGACCTTAAAAGTATGAAAACATTTTTTTTTTTTTGAAATATCTGTGAGAGGGAGCGGAAGGACCGAACGGGGGAAGGGTGTGTATGGGGGGGGGGGGTATCCCTCTCCCACACGAGGAAGATTTTGCATTTTCAGAAATTCAGCGATCTGGTGCTCACTTGTGGTGAAAATTTTCTTTTCTTTTCTTTAAAAAAACAATAAGAAAATGAAATATTCACAATATATTATTGAATGACAAAATCGTGGTATTTCAGCTCTTGCTGTGCGACATCACTGTGAAGGCCTACTAAATAATGGGGCCTATCATCGGCGTAGACAGGATTTGATCTTAGGAGGAGCGGTTATGTGAGGGAACGAATCAAGCGAGGGGGGAGGGTATGGTAGGGGGGTTTCCCCCTCCTAGGGTGAAATCTCTTTGCGTTGAAAATTTTGACATTTTTTCAGTCCCAAAACTGCCGTTTGTAGCTATATTCTTCGCTTTGGAAATTAAGGGGGGCACACCAGGCGCAACTGCTGTCAGTCACTGGCAGCAACATCAGGAGAATGGCATAGCGATTAAATGCGAGCGAGCGGAGCGAGCGAGCATGAAAATTTTAACATTTTACAGTCTAAAAAATGCCGTTTGTAGCTATACTTTTTCGCTTTGGAAATTAAGGGGGCCGCATCAGGCGCAACTGCTGGCAATTACTGGCAGCAACATCAGGAGAATGGCATAGCAGTTAAATGCGAGCGAGCGGGGCGAGCGAGCTTGAAAATTTTGACACTTTACAGCACTGGCGTAGCCAGGGGGGGGGGGGGGGGGGCGATGGGGGCGGTCGCCCCCCCTAAGATTTGGACCGGCGATTTGGGAGGCGGAAAAAAAAATGCGTGTATACTGTATGCATGCACATAAAGCGGGTCTCCTTTGCAACCTTTCATCAAATAAGATATTTTTTTGAATATTTCACTCAAAGTGTGCACCAGATCGTTGAATTTCAATTCAAAATATGCAAAATCTCTCGTGCTTGGGAGGGGGTATCCCCTCCCAAACCCTCCCCCTCTGTGCCTCTTTCCCTAGCTTAGTACACTTTTTAGATTTACAAAAAAAAAAAAGTATGAATAATTCTGAGTGCACAAGACTTATCACTTATATTCCGAAAAATCAAGGTTCCCTCATGTATAAGGGGAATTTCTCCTTTTAATCGACCCTTTCCTCCCTCAGCCCCCCCCCCCCATCAGTTTTTTTTTTTATTTATTTTTTTTTTATTTCCCAAATGTTGATTCCATCAAATATGCGTATACGAGATATCTCAATTTCAGGCAAAAGCTCCATCGGAAGGGAAGGGTGGAGATAACACTCGCCCAAGCCTTCTCCCTGCTCGCCCGCCCCTCTCCCCCCCCCCCCTTCCGCCATGCATAGAAGTAGACTGTTGCTATACCCAGATCGCTTTATTTCAATTTTAAAAACGCAAAAGCTCCGCGAGCGGAAGGCGGAATCCCCCTTCCCCTAAGCTCTACCTCACTAGACTTTATACATACACACAGATGGTGCACATTCGGAATAAGAGCTAAATTCCGTGATTTTAACACATCGATTAAAAAAGTATTGCACCAAAAATTTGCACCAGATCGCTGAATTTCAGGTCTGAAAACGCAAAATCACCTTCGTGTGGGAGGGGATATGCCCCTATCTACACCCTCGTGTGCATGCTTTTTCTGTTTGATTGCTGAACTGCAGACAGCGTTCATGATATTCAGTGTAAGAATTAATACAAGAAGATTATTTAAATGATATACCACTTTATAGGCAAATTGTTCAATAATAATCTACACTAAAATATACTGCAACCTTAAACAAGTGGGACTGTTTCAACTCGTTAAAACACGCAAAAACACGCATCAAATTGCACCATTTGCAACATCAAAATGCAAAAAGTTCTCACCGTGGGAGGGGGGACACCCCCCTCCCACACCCTCCCCTCCCCCTTCGCTCGCTGCGCTCGCTCGGGTTCAGTCGCGTTCATGATATTCAGTGAAAAGAATTAATATTGAGAAGTGTGTTTAAATTATACCATTTTATAGGCAAATTGTTCAATAATAATCTACACTAAAATATACTGCTACCTTAAACAAGTGAGACTGTTTCTCGTCGATAAAACGCGCAAAAACATGCATCAAATAGCACCATTTACAACATCAAAATGCAAAAAGTACTTACCGTGGGAGGGGGGACACCCCCCTCCCACACCCTCCCCTCCCCCTCTCTCGCTCCGCTCCCTCGGGTTCAGTCGCGTTCATGATATTCAGTGAAAAGAATTAACACAAGAAGTGTATTTAAATTGTACCATTTTATAGGCAAATTGTACAATGATAATGTACATCAAAATATACTGCTACCTTAAACAAGTGGGACTGTTTATCGTCGATAAAACGCGCAAAAACATGCATCAAATTGCACCATTTACAACACCAAAATGCAAAAAGTTCTTACCGTGGGAGGGGGACACCCCCCTCCCACACCCTCCCCTCCCCCTCGCTCGCTCCGCTCGCTCGGGTTCAGTCGCGTTCATGATATTCAGTGAAAAGAATTAATATTGAGAAGTGTGTTTAAATTATACCATTTTATAGGCAAATTGTTCAATAATAATCTACACTAAAATATACTGCTACTTTAAACAAGTGGGACTGTTTCACGTCGATAAAACGAGCAAAAACATGCATCAAATTGCACCATTTGCAACATCAAAATGCAAAAAGTTCTTACCGTGGGAGGGGGGACACCCCCCTCCCACACCCTCCCCTCCCCCCTCGCTCGCTCCGCTTGCTCGGGTTCAGTCGCGTTCATGATATTCAGTGAAAAGAATTAGTACAAGAAGTGTATTTAAAATTATACTATTTTATAGGCAAATTGCTCAATAATAATCTACACTAAAATATACTGCTACCTTAAACAAGTGGGACTGTTTCACGTCGATAAAACGCGCAAAAACATGCATCAAATTGCACCATTTACAACATCAAAATGCAAAAAGTTCTTACCGTCGGAGGGGGGAAACCCCCCTCCCACACCCTCGCTCGCTCCGCTCGCTCGGGCTCGGTCGCTTCGCTCCATCGCAGACTAACCGCCCCCCCCTAAGATCAAATCCTGGCTACGCCGTTGCTTTACAGTCCAAAGACTGCCGTTTGTGGCTGTGTTTGTGGCTGGGGCGCAACTGCCGGCAATCGGGCAGCAACATCAGAATGGCATAACGATTAAATGCGAGCGAGCGAAGCAAGTGAGCTTGAAAATTTTGATATTTTACTGTCCCACATGTCCTTTGTGGCTGTACTAGTATTTTTTCCCTTTGGAAATTAAAGGGGGCGCACCGGGCGAAAACTGCTGGCAATTACTGGCAGCAACATCAGGAGAATGGCATAATGATTAAATGCGAGCGAGCGAAGCGAATGAGCTTGAAAATTTTGACATTTTCCAGTCCCAAAAACTGTCGTTTGTGGCTGTATTTTTTCGCTTTGGAAATAAAGGGGCGCACCGGGCAAAAACTGTTGGCAATTACTGGCAGCAACATCAGGGGAATGGCATAATGATTAAATGCGAGCGAGCGAAGCGAGTGAGCTTCAAAATTTTGACATTTGACAGTCCAAAAACTGCCGTTTGTAGCTACATTTTTCGCTTTGGAAATTAAGGGGGCGCACCGGGCGAAAACTGCTGGCAATTACTGGCAGCAACATCAGGAGAATGGAATAATAATTAAATGCGAGCGAGCGAAGCGAGCGAGCTTCAAAAGTTTGACATTTTACAGTCCCCAAACTGCCGTTTGTAGCTATATTTTTCGCTTTGAAAATTAAGGGGGCGCACCTGCTCACAATCACTGGCAGCAACATCAGGAGAATGGCATAGCGATTAAATGCGAGCGAGCGGAGCGAGCGAGCTTGAAAATTTTGACATTTTACAGTCTAAACACTGCCGTTTGTAGCTATACTTTTTCGCTTTGGAAATTTAGGGGGCACACCGAGTGCAACTGCCGGCAATTACTGGCAGCAACATCAGGAGAATGGCATAGCGGTTATATGCGAGCGAGCGGAGCGAGCGAGCTTGAAAATTTTGACATTACAGTCCAAAGACTGCCGTTTGTGGCTGTATTTTTTCGCTTTGGAAATTAAGGGGGCACACCGGGCGCAACTGCCGGTAATTACTGGCAGCAACATCAGGAGAATGGCATACTGATTGATTGCTAGCGAGCGAAGCGAGTGAGCTTGAAAATTTTGACATTTTCCAGTCTCAAAAACTGTCGTTTGTGGCTGTATTTTTTCGCTTTGGAAATTAAGGGGGCGCACCGGGCGAAAACTGTTGGCAGTTACTGGCAGCAACATCAGGAGTATGGCATAATGATTAAAGGGAAGGTAAACCCAAAGAACAATGTGGATTAAGTGAAAGCAGCAACATTAGTAGAACACATCAGTGAAAGTTTGAGGAAAATTGGACAATCGATGCAAAAGTTATGAATTTTCAATTTTTGGTGTTAGAACCGCTGGGTGAGGAGACTACTAGAGGATATGACGTATGAGTGGACAACAATACAAAGAAAATATAAAGGAAATTCAACAAATATTCACTTTTCTACAATCATGAAAGAGCAATGGACCAACCGCTTTCAGAAAGCAGGGGGAATAATTGCTACCCTTAACATATGTCAATATCAAGTTGATGGAATTTGTAATTTTCATGAAAAGTGAATTTTTGCAGAATTTTCTTTATATTTTCTTGGTATTGTTGTCCACTCATACGTCATAACCTCTAGTAGTCTCCTCACCCAGCGGTTCCAACATAAAAACTTTAAAAATTCATAACTTTTGCATCGATTGTCCGATTTTCTTCAAACTTTCACTGATGTGTTCTACTAATGTTGCTGCTTTCACTCAATCCACATTGCTCTTGGGGTTTATCTTCCCTTTAAATGCGAGCGAGCGAAGCGAGCGAGCTTCAAAATTTTGACATTTGACAGTCCAAAAACTGCCGTTTGTAGCTATATTTTTCACTTTGGAAATTAAGGGGGCGCACTGGGCGAAAACTGCTGGCAATTACTGGCAGCAACATCAGGAGAATGGAATAATAATTAAATGCGAGCGAGCGAAGCGAGCGAGCTTCAAAAATTTTACATTTTACAGTCCCCAAACTGCCGTTTGTAGCTATATTTTTCGCTTTGGAAATTAAGGGGGCGCACCTGCTCACAATCACTGGCAGCAACATCAGGAGAATGGCATAGCGATTAAATGCGAGCGAGCTTGAAAATTTTGACATTTTACTGTCTGAACACTGCCGTTTGTAGCTATACTTTTTCGCTTTGGAAATTTAGGGGGCACACCGAGTGCAACTGCCGGCAATTACTGGCAGCAACATCAGGAGAATGGCATAGCGGTTAAATGCGAGCGAGCGGAGCGAGCGAGCTTGAAAATTTTGACATTTTACAGTCCAAAGACTGCCGTTTGTGGCTGTATTTTTTCGCTTTGGAAATTAAGGGGGCACACCGGGCGCAACTGCCGGCAATTACTGGCAGCAACATCAGGAGAATGGCATACTGATGAAATGCTAGCGAGCGAAGCGAGTGAGCTTGAAAATTTTGACATTTTCCAGTCCTAAAGACTGTCGTTTGTAGCTATATTTTCGCTTTGGAAATTAAGGGGGGCGCACCGGGTGTACCTGCTGTCAATCACTGGCAGCAACATCAGGAGAATGGCATAGCGGTTAAACTTTTTTGATGCGAGCGAGCGGAGCGAGCGAGCTTTGAAATTTTAAAATTTTACACTCCAAAAACTGCCGTTTGTAGCTATATTTTTCGCTTTTGTTTGTCCCACTTTTATTTGAGAACCATCCCCCCCCCCCCATCGACGCCTCTATACATATTAGGTTGCTTTTGTTAAGTGAAAAATCTGCTGCACACTCTTTGATAAATTAGGGAATACACGTCTATGTCAAAAGTGTACAAAGTTTATCCCTTATCCTGTATAGCGGACCTTTTGCATGTTCATGATTGCAATACAACGATCTGGTGCATAGTTCTGGCGATATTTGGACAATTTTCCATTAAGAAAGTTCGAGATTTATTATTTTGTCCTCATCTCGGGAATTGCTTGGGGGATAAATGATTTGTCTGTCTAAACACTTCCTTTGGAGCGGGGCAAATGCCCCTTTGCCCCCCATAGATTCGACGTCCCTGATCTTCCCTTGGTATGCCCATAGATGTATCCTGACTGAGTCATCAGTCACTGTCGTTTCTCAGGAATGATTCAGGAAATGGAGGGGATTCAATAATTATGGCGATAAAGTTGTTGTTATTGTTTGTTTGTATTTTTTCGTACATATTTTGCAGATGGTCCCCAGTTACTCGCGTCATAGCATGTTTACATGTAGACCTATACTATTTGACGTTGTCAACGCCTGAGCCATACCTTACAGTGTACGTCGATGTTACTTTCTTCGCGAGCGAGCGAAGCGAGCGAGCGCTTGAGAAAATTATACATTTTCCTACAAGATAGAATACTGTTCAGCTCTGTTACCTGTCTGAAGGCCGGCGTACAAACGTCATGCAATATGCCAAAATTGATACAATCACATTTCTGCTTCCTCCATTTTTTCCCCTCAAAATTCAGGGGGGGGGGGGGATAATTGTACAGGCCATCCCCCCCTCCTCCATTTCAGGGGGATATATCCCCCCATCCCCCCCGGGATTTACGCCCATGGCCTGTAATTATATCTTGATTAGAATCGTAAGATTTGGTAAGCAAAAAATGACAAGGATTCCATGTTTTGTAAGCTGAAATACAAAATTTTTCGGCTCGCTCGCTGCGCTCGCTCGCCAAAATCTATCACAATTCATTACATTTAAATCACCCTCAAAAGATCCCTTTTAAGTGCTTGAAAAAGCATCATGTGGACTTTGTTTAAAGTCCCTACCGGGATGGGGTTGGGGTTCGACACTTTTTCAGAAATTAGGGGCGCAATTTTCGTGCTTGCCCCGAGCGCCGTTTTCCCTAGATACGCCACTGTTGTTATTGTTATTGTTATTATTATTACTAATACTACTACTACAATGTATTATTATTATTATTATTATTATTATTATTATTATTATTATTATTATTATTATTATTATTATTATTATTATTATTATTATTATTATCATCATCATCATCATTATTCATATCATCATCATTATTGTAGCTGTTGTTGTTACCTCCGAATTTGAATGTAGGAATACATAGAATGAAAATGGGTGACAAACTCCTACGAATTTGGCCGGGAAAACCTATTAGTACCCGATAGCAAAATAGAATGCCGACGCCAGAAATTGTTGCCTGACAATGTATATCGAGCACACAATTAGGTGTCTTACCTTAATACCACTGATCCATGGTCCTTGACTCTGGATACACAACATTTGCTGGATCTTTAAGTGTATCCTTACGTTGACTATTAACTCACCACTGGGGACTTCTTACAGGCCCTACCAGAAAAAGATACGATGCTGCTTCTCTGTACTCAGGTTATATTTTTACCATATTTTTGCCATATTATTATACAAACTGCATAACATTGCTGGGATCGTTTCAGGCATGCACGTGCCTCAGTGTTTCATTTACTGGAACTTTGCGATGCAGATGCATGTTAAAATTGACGAGTGCTGATTCATAAGTTATACTCTTAACATCACTTACAGTCACGTTGCCTAACGTCAAATTTTGAGATGACCTTCACAGGGCGGATAAAAACACCAAATTTGGAGGGATGATTCCTCGGGACCTACTCATCGATATTAGGTAGGAGCCCTCTGTAATTTTGTAATATTTATGTTACGAAATGCTGAATTTCATTTTCCAGAAACTTTCGCGCGCATGAAACTTTCGCAAATTTCGCGAGGAGCCAAGATTCGCGAAACGGTGTTGAGGTGTCACAGTGTGATGTAGGCCTATACTACTCCCAAAAAAGGGCTTTTCTTTTCTAATGTGGGGTAGGGGGATTGTTCAAAGGTTATTAGTGATCTCCCCCTCCCCCTTCACATAAGAAAATGTTTCCAACCCAAGCCCTTTTGATACATACTTAACTCTGAGGTGGGAATAGCACATCACACTGTGGCACCTCAACAACATTTTCAATTTATAAATCGGTAATTAACTCAATAATAATAATTGTATTTATATGGCGCTTCATACTGACATACTCAACCACCCCGCATCTTTCAAATACTTTGTTGATCATGGAATTCAAGCTTAGGTTCATGTTTTCCCGTTTCTTATTTTTCACATGAAAAAAAAAAATGAGAACAATTACAACAAATCCGGAATGCTGTTTTGTTACTATACTCCCTCAGACATAGGCCTACATTATTACATAAATGAAGTGTTACTTTCGCGGGATGACACTTTCGCGAGTTGGAGCCGACGGCCTTTTTCGCGGCATGAAACTTCTGCGAATTGCCACTGGAATTAAATGCCCTGTGTAGCATCGCGCGCATTTTGCTTAAACAAATCTTGACTCCTCGCGAAATTTGCGAAAGTTTCATGCTTGGTCCATAGAAGGCACTCGGTGTAAAGATGTGTAGACGGTGTTGGCTGGAGAGTGAGTTATGCGTATCTTTTATATCATATTTTCTACCCCCTAATAAAGAAGAAGAAGAAAAAAAAAAGAAGAAGAAGTAGAAGAAGAAAAAGAAAAGAAATACATGAAGACTGCTAGAACATGTAGGGTCTACATAGTACATGGTAGGGCCTACCTAGTACAAACGTTGCATAGTCAAATTCATGAAATTCTTCCGTCGAGATGTTTTCATTGCAACTGATTCACAAATTGCCCTACATCGACGTAAATAAGCACTGAATTGATCAGTGTTTAAGTAGTAGCCATGAAAAAAAATAATGGGCGTACGTACTCGAGCAGGATTCGAACCTACGACCTCTTGATCTCCGGACAGGGGTCATCTCCACTAGACCACCGAACTTTTGCCTGACAGCAGTGTTGGTTCTAATCCTTACAGCATGCAGCGGGTACTGCGTAATTATTCAAATTCATGAAGTTCTTCCGTCGATATGTTTTCATTGCAATTGATTACTAAAACACTGACTGCTAAAACACTGATCTATTCAGTTCTTATTTACGTCGATGTCACGATGTAGGTCAATTTGGCAATCAGTTGCAACGTTGCATATTGCTATTAAAAACATGCTTCATGATTCGGTTTTGCGCGAGATCCGTTTCCAGAGATAATGCCGACATTCACTTCTGATGATATAAATTAATACAGCTATATGATGTTGTGATGTTTAATAAGTTGTCTCCTCACTGAGGAGTGTTTTTTTTTTCCACGAATTGTATGCATCATCTACTGACTCGGTAGCGAGCAGGTCAAGTTGATCACAATTATCCGCTTGCCGTAGACCATAATGAGAAGGAGCGATTCTATATCCACACCCTCTAAAAATCAATCAATCAATCAATCAATCAATCAATCAATCAATCAATCAATCAATCAATCAATCAATCAATCAATCCATCGATCCATCCATCCATCCATCCACCAAGCAATCAATCAATCAATCAATCAATCAAGTTGTACTGTATAAAACTCCCGAGATCACCAAATAAGTTCTTTCAAACAGTCTTTGTCTTTCGATGATCTCAGTGATGTCTTGCGTCTCCTGAAGACCAGTGTCCATCCAGGTAAATCCCAAATAAGTTGACTTAATTGTGTCCTCCTGGGTCTCCTTCTTCTTTCATAGGACCTATATCTATGGAGAGGCTCTCAGAGAACCACCGAGCGTAGCTCCGAGTTTAACTACTGATTTCATTAACCATGCGAACGATTTGCGAAGGACGAGAAAGTCGGAAAAAAAAATGGCAAAGTCCAACATTTCGGGTCCTCGCACACATCGTCTTGATTTGGAAATATGATTTTGCCGTCCTCTAGAATAATTTCAAGTGTATTCTGTGATCTTGATCTGAAATTTCGCTTTCTACACGGGTTTTTAGAATTTTTGTTACTATTATTTGATGTGTAGATGTATGTCACGTTTTTCATTAGAAAACCTAATATATGAAATGAAATGACAGGAAATGAGGTCATTGTAAAGTCGGACACCTGCCTCGGCCACGAGCTTCATAGAGGTCAGACGACAAAGGGTGTGGATTAGTCCTTAAACATGCGCCAAACGTTCCTGGGAATGCATCAAAAGGTGTGCACGAAAAGTTTGCGGATATGCCCGATATAAACTGTCGGGATTTGCTTGGGGTTTCACGAAGATTTTACGAACATCGCGCACGTCTCGCGAAGGTCATGTGCATATGACAAGGCTTTCGAGACATTTTTCGAGAACATCACGAGCAAATCAGTACGCGGAAAACGTTTGCAAGAAATTTCAAGATTTTGTTTGTTTGTTTGTTTATTGTTTAAATTATAGCCAAACTAAAAATGACACCCTTGAAATGTGTTGACGACGCTTCCGCATCCCTGCCCAGGTTTGGCGATATTTAGCAAACTAAAATAGGAATGGTGGACTTTTTTTCGGCCAGTTTTTCGGCATTCACATCCTTCGCAAATCGTTCACGTGCTCCATGAAATCAGCCCTTAATAAAAGGGCCTAATCTTGCTGGAAGAGACGTGGCAGCCACTGCCGCGACTGATTCGTGCGACTGGAAACACTAAAAATGTTTTTGTTTTTTGGCTCTCACCGAGAAGGCAACTACAGGGCATCACCCGAGACGTCTTCAACTAATAATGTCATAACCTATTCGCCCGGACGCCACATCATCGGCGGGAGGACGTCGCCACATCATCGGCGGCAGGTCGTCATGGGTCTCCGCAAGGTTACGGAGAGGTCTCGGAGACGTCGCGGACAAAATCGGTCTCTGCTACGTGGCTTCAACTTGAAAGAGACAACATCCATCAGACACACACCAGAACCAAAGGGGGAAAAATGTACAGTAAATGTACAGTATATCACTCTTGTTTCTTTATAATTTTTTGATTACCAAATATCAGATTCCTCTCATCAAGGGGGAAATTGAGAAAATAAACTTAAAGTTCAAATAACATGTGCAATACATCGCAACTATTTATTGATCACAGTTACAACTAAAGCCACTACGATTGTCACTACAATTACTATGTCTTAATATTACACCCTCTATATATTAACAAATTAAAGAAACATGTATAGCCATAACCAGCACTTCCTCATTGAGCAGACATTAGTCATACATCAGTGGTGATTACACAACAGTGAGTACAAACAAGTTTAGAACTGAAGATTACCAAATAAATTAATCCACAGCTAAAAGTGGTTTATCTAACAAGTTATAAGCAGACATATACCATCAGTATTCTAGTATTGCTATAATCAGCAATTTGTACATTTAGTTGGTATTCAAAAGACTACATCCCAACATACATAACATGCCCATTACATGTTCTTTCAGTTACATATACCACACAAACGTTACTGAAATAAATGTTGAAACAATACACTTTTAAAAAATTTTGTTACATATGTCAAGGCAAAAGAAATAAAAACAAAACACATATCCTTGCAAGTTTCACAGTTTAAATAAAAAAAAAAATACAAATACTGTAAATGAAAGTATAAAGGCAAGCAATGGAAGGGAATATTTCGAGTTGAGAATTCAGTGTTCTGACAAAATTCTGCCATCATGCAGCAAAATAAAGTTGATACATACAATTCAGGAAATACTATCTTTTCGATAGTAGAACTAGATTGACACAATAACAGCATTTTAGGCTACATACATCAATCACAGACAAGTATGTTTAGACCAACATCTACAGATATGTAACTGCTCTGCCACGCAATTCAATATACCGGTATTCACGTCCTATGACTATGTCTGCTGAAAAAAAAAAAATATGTGTGCATTTAAGGGCCTGTACATAAATTTTGGCACTAATCTGTGAACATTTAAAATTTCAATCCATAGAAACAGAAATCTGATGGGAAACATACCTCTAACATGAGCCACAGCTAGTCATTGGTGGGCAATTAATACAAGACATTCCATGCAATACTGTGTGATGTATATATAGTACAATAAGGTAGGGTCCAACATATTTGTAGGTGAACATGGATCATGCTTGTCACATGGTATGTATGCACTGACACAATAAGACATGCAATAATGCTTGTGATGTTCATACTGTGGGTAAAAATATCACTTGTGCCACTTAGTAGGCAGCTGCGTATACATTAATTTACTGACACAATAAACTGAAACAAGATTTGTAAAGATAACTAAAACATAAAATTGTACCTCTAATACATTTCCACAAGACATGCTCAACTCATTACACTCTTACTGAGCAGCTTTTTGCAAGAATATGTTCTATGGCTTTTTGATGTAACATGTTGGCAAGACTGTATCACTGCAGAACATTAAAACATAAATATTGTACAAAGAATACTGATAGTTGGGATAACTCCTCAAGACAAAATCCACCTGCCTTTTTCTCCATACCAAAAAAATGACAAATTTGAAACAAACACAACAAAATCCATCCTAATAGAATCACGTGGTATCATGGGCTATCCATATGTCGAAAAGTAACATAATTTCATAAATTCATGTATTTAATGCATGTATTCAATCATTTTGAGAATGCTATATAAAGATGGTTCAATCAAAACTTTGTATTCGCTAATATGCCCAGTATTACATTTTTTATTTTGCTTGTATATCGTATAGTGTACTTCTTACAGTAGCTGCTTACTATTGATTTTCATACAATTACAGCCTGTTTTTTCATTGGCATATGCAAGTTGAGTAACATATGTTACAAAAAGCAAGAACTTTTGGAAGCACATGACAGTAGCCAGGTTGCCCTGATGTTTTTTCTAACTTTTTTAAAAATTCCATATCTACTATACA
This sequence comes from Diadema setosum, assembly GCF_964275005.1. Taxonomy (NCBI): domain Eukaryota; kingdom Metazoa; phylum Echinodermata; class Echinoidea; order Diadematoida; family Diadematidae; genus Diadema; species Diadema setosum. Next base: position 19,372,243 of record NC_092705.1, read on the forward strand.
GACAGCCCTATCTACCTTCCTTTAGTGTTACTGTGGGCTTCGAGTGGGATAGATAGTTTATATATAAAAATTGATATACATAATAAAAGGAACAGATATTGTAATTCATTTTTAAAAGCCATCACAATGGGTTGTTTTTTTCCTTTCATTTCCAAAGTCCAAAGATTTTATTGACTAAGAAGGGCCATCAGAGGAAACAAAGTTAGTGTCGAGCCCTGTATATACATAACTAGTGAGTATATGTGTGTGCATATATATATATATATATATATATATATATATACACACATATATACACATACACACACATACAAACATATATAGACTAACACATACAAATGCCAAAATATAAATACCGAATTGAATCAAATTGACATCTCACTCCATACAAGAAAAGCAATAAATGGGCTTGAATACATAAAACGCCACATGAGTTTTACATCAAAAAGAAAGAAAGAAAAGAAAATGTGGTTGGCATGGTAGCTACTACTGACATGGAAGAAGAATCATACATGTACATCGATGCCGCACATGAGATATTTGTAGGATTCTTTCTTTTTGTGTTTTTTATTGCAATATGAGAACTGACACATACCTGTAAAATTCTATACATATTCCACATAGAGTGGCTAATGTAGCACGCAAACAGATTTTTCTGCAGCTGCAAAATTTACACGCACATTAAGTTTGTATGTCTGTCAGACCAGATGATTAGGCAAGTGAGTACAAATTCCTATATCTACCTCTGAAAAAAAAATACCATAAGACATGATTAAGTCTATAAGAAACACTGCATACTTGTCCTCTTTCATTTCAAATCCTGCAATCATCAGCACAAAGACAAATAAACCATTCACCCTGTGTCCACTCATGGAGACTTACAGTCTCCTTGATGCTTGTCAAGCATTCAAACATATTTAGCCTTTGAGCTTTCTTAAAACACAATTCTCAATTCACAATGACAAAGAAGAACACCACTTTCACAAAAAAAAATGACATGGCCTACACTCTGACAAAAATCAAGAAGATATCAAAACATTTTTGTCTATTTGGAAATTATGAAAATACTTCTTTGATATTTATTTCTACTGGACATGTTATTGAGCTACATCAATCTAGACAGGAGCCTAAAAACATAATGTTTGGTGATGTATGGATTTTGTGTAGCATAATGTGGAAAATACACCTTGATAGCAAATCTTTCAAGATCACTATGTATGTGATGCATGGTCTTTTGTTCTGTTTTGTTTTGTCCTGTAAAGCTTGTACATGCTGGAATGGACCCTTAAAGGACAAGTTCACCTTCATTAACATCAGGATTGAGGAAAATCGGACAATCCGTTCAAAAGTTATGAATTTTTGAAGTTTTTGTGCAGTCACCGCTGGATGAGAAGACTACTGCAGTGTATGATGTCACATGCGTACAACAATATAAGGAAAATATAAAGAGAATTTCACAAAATTTCATCTTTTGAAAAAAGTACACATTCCCTTGACTCGTTACTGACATACATATATGTTATGGGTAATTTTATTCCCATTGCCTTTAGAAAGAGGCAAGTCAAGTGCTCTTTTATTATGCGAAAAAAGTGAAAATATGTTGAATTTTCCTTACATTTTCTTTATACTCATATGACATCACGAGCCTTAGTAGTCTCCTCATCCAGCGGTTCCAACACAAAAGTTTTAAAAATTCGTAACTTTTGCATCAATTGTCCAATTTTCCTCAAACTTTCAATGATGTGTTCTACTAATATTGCTGCATTCTTTCAATCCTTATGTTAATGAAGGTGAACTTGTCCTTTAATCATCAATCATGATCCAGCATGACATGCTACTACAGTGAAATTCTGTCACTACAAGTCAATTTACATATTAATGCTGTACTACTTTGCTTGGCTGGCACAGTCAGTCATTGTTGATGTCTTTTCCTTTTATTTTGAAAAGAATACTGACCATCTTTCCCCTGTTACAATCCATGCCAGAATCTTTAAAATACTGTACTTGTTTCAATTGCTATACAAACTGACATGTGAGCTAATACATTAATTGGCACCTCAAGCACGACTGTTGTGTTTGTAAAAAATATGATATGTAAATACTGATGACACAATGTACATAGTCCAAAATGCTACATATGATTAAATGCTACATAGTAATTGAAATTCATTGAATATTTTCCTGATTGCTCTATGATTGTTATGGGATAATTGACAGAGTGCACAATTTCAGATAGTGGTTACCTATATGAAAAAAGGAAGACATGTACCTACAAAACTCGGTTGGTCCTTTCATCTTACTAGTCCTTCTAACGCTAAAAACAGTTAGCACATTAAAAAAAATGAAGAAAATATCAAAATTTCAGATGATCATTTTGAAAATGGGAAGACTTACATTTACAGTAGATAGAGAAATTATTTCGAAAGACAGTAAAATTTCCAAAAGAACACCAGAATGTCATCAAAGCACTTAATTAAGGGCAATAGCATGTGGCACAAATCACTATGAGTTGGTCTCATGATCACTGGGTCAGTGGAAAGAGAAGGTACTTCAAATGGTATTGGTCCTATAAATGTAATACTTATCAATCATAAAAAAGTGAGAAACCGATACTGCAGTTATAACAATAGCAATTATATACTTAACCTCAAACTCCTTAACAGCATTGACACACATTTTTTCAGGCTGCTGTTGACCATCAAATAATCATAATGAAAACCTACACTGAGGAGTAATGAGGGCACTTTTGACAGAAGCTCATGCTTTCAAAGGCATTACATTTCTGATAGAAGAGATTTTCATCCCACATGTGGTAAGCTTTTAAAGGAATATCACATGCAGTGCTATGCCATAGCTCTCTGGACCATCAAAATAGAGATGCTTCATTTTCCCCTTTCATGTATGCTGTTTAAATGAAGGATGCCACCAGTATATGATCAGCAAGAAAATCACTGTGCAGTATCTCCAGCACTCTCTTCTGGTGCCTCTGCTGGTGTTGTGTCTTCTGTCTTTTCATCTGATTTGTTCTCTTTTGCATCTGATATAAGGAAAGATACAAATAACAAAGAAATTCAAGCATAAAAATCAATTCAATCAAAGCCTGCTTTAGAATCTGTAACATGATTCTTTGCTACCCACTGAAAACAAATCAATATGCATGAACAAGTACCATACCTTTCTTCTCAGAGGCAATAATGTGAGGATTATCACTAAAATGGCAAACTGCAATGAGTCACTGAAGAGATAGCTGTTCCCCTCATTTAAAAGCTTCTACTTCATGATCCAGTTCACTAAGAGGTTTGCAGGTATTGCAAGTTGCAACAATTGCAGGTACCATGGCAACAGCAACAAACAACCAATCCAATGTGTTCAAGTTCAAGTTGTTGCTGCAGTATCTGCAATTATTGTCACTGTGGTTACAAACATCTCCATGAAATGGGTCACAGTATACAGCTGTTCACAAACATTCTGCTTCAGATTTATCTTGTGGAAAAGTAGAAATGATAGTGTGTGAAGTGGACTCCCCTGTAGTGATAAACTCATGTATAGGTAGGTACTAATCATCGATGTACATATGTATGCATGTATTTATGTTTATGTATGTAAATGAATAAATTAACATATGACATATATAGACATATTTACAAAGACATCGGTGCAAGACGCTAAAATTCATAAACACGGTGGGGATAGTGTCTTGACTTAAACCACTTTATCTACAATCTATATATCTATATATAAAGAAACAAACTGGTAATGCATTTTTAGCCAATAAATTATAAATTTATTCGACTCAAATTTTCAGCGTCCCACATCTTCTTCAGGAGTCTTGACAATGATGGTATCAAAACAAAGCAAAACAAAAATTGAACATGTAGAGGCGTGCACTAACAGACAGACTTACAATAGTTGCTACGAGACCTGGTTGGGAGTGCACATATTAATGTTACTATGACTTGTTATATTGTACAGAATTGTGTTGCTTTTTGCAGTACATTGACAGGAATGTTGCTAGCTAGACAGACAACAATTTAAAGAAGATAAACTTACTTCAAATAGGAAAAGAAATCAGTTACGTCAGAACCGGCAAATTGACAAGACCACAGTGTGTGCTCTTGTATCTGGATTCTACCTGAGTTGCATACGTAGGTGCCATGAAAAACGACCATATACATCAATCAAAAGAAACTGTGACTAGCCTTCCGTAAGCTGCCCCTGTGTGTGTGTGTGGTGATCTCTCACCATCAAAATCTCTTCAGGAGGAAAACACTTCCAAGCTTGCAGCTAGAAAATGTCCAGGCTTTCAGCCAAATAGCCATAAACAATGGTATATATGCAGATACTGTAAACAGCTAGGTCCTAGTCATCATCAAAGTTAATCATTGGTCTCCAAAGAAGTAATTCTTCACCGACATTGACCTTTGACTTTAGACATCTGTAGGCAATTATGTCATACTTTGACAAGAGTTAGTGTCATACCTGCAGGTGCAGACTCTGCTGGTTGGTTGTCCGTAGCAGCCGGAGCACCCTCCGCAGCTTCAGACTTCTCCTCCTTCTCTGTTTCTGCAGCTGGTGCTGCAGCCTCTTCGGCTGGATTCTCGTCTGAAGCTCCTTTCTCCGCTGCAGCCTCCTTGTCTTCTACCTTGCTGGATTCTGTGTTATCCTCAGCTGTATCTGTCAAAATCACAAATGGAGCCAGCAAAAGATAAGGGATGACCAAAAAATAATATATAAAGAGAGACATGGAAAGGGTGAAGGGGAAAGAAGCATTTAGTATGAAGACAGACACAAAGAGATAAAAAACAATGTGGGAGATGCAACACAGATAGAGAAAATAATATAGAATTACAAAAAGCAAGATATTTGACATTTCTATTAAAATGGAACACAGCAAACATAAGATGGTGTGGAACATAGGATGTGTAAGAGCACAGGATTTCCAAGAATTCCTTGCCTATAGGTCACAGCAAAACTAGAAATATTCATTGCATTGCAACTGAAGTATATAACCTGGGTAATTACAGCTGCAGGAGTTAAAAGCATACGATGACAACAGTCAAAAAGTATGGCCAGTAGAGTGTATACAAGTCACTGAGGGCAGCATCATCAAAAACAGCAGGTTTACAGATTTGACCATTATGCACACAAGTACTACATTTCAGCAATAGCCCTCACAAATCACAATCTGTATATTGAGTAGTGCACATAAGACATCCATCAATATATGACATGTAACCCCATGAAAGGCAGAACATTGGGATCAGCATCACCAGAAACAATAGGGGTCTAAATCTCACCATGACGCAAGTCCACACAGGGTCAACAGGAGTTTTGAAAAATCAATCAAGAAATATGGGATGAGTGGAGCACATACAAGAATCATATAACAGCGTCATGGCCTTTGACCAAATAAAAGGTGGAACATTGTGGACAACAAACCAAAACTAGCAGGGCCTACAGATATCTTAATACTCACCAAAAAAAAAAAAAAAAATGAAATGGCAACAGATTTCTCAATACTAACAAAAAAGGTTGTCTTGCACAACTACACATTACTGTCCCGAATTTTGACTGAATTGTTTCAAAATTGAGAGAGAAGTTCAACCCACAACATTTTGTATGATTTCTATGAAAATTTGCTGTTGCCATAGCAACATATTACTCGATACTGATGAAAAGGGTGTTTTTTACATCAACACATGATAGCAGTCCCAAATGCCAAATTTCAGGTCAATTGCTTCAAAACTGTGAGAGTAGTTCAATCCACAACATTTTGTATGATTTTTATGAAAATCACTGTTACCATGGCAATGTAACACTCATCCTGATTAAATGTCTTGCATTATCTTCCTATGATAGTGATCACAAATGCCGAATTTCAGGTGCATGCTCAAAATATGAGGGAGTAGTTAGATCCACAAGATTTTGCAATGGTCAAATCGACTGACCGACAGCCCGGCCACCCAACCTCAGAGTGATTCCTATATATACCCCTATACACAACATGTGACGGTGGGGGTATGATAAAATCTGTCAAGAAACATTTGAATGGTGAATGATGTCTGCTCACCATGTGTTTTTGTCTCCTCAGCTTTTGCCTCTCCATCAGTGGTGGGACCATTGGAGGTGGCAGCAGGAGTGTCTCCCTCCCCTTCTGCTGGTGAAGCAGCAGCAGCCTCGGCTCCACCAGGCCCATGGTACTTGGGCTTTTTCTTCACAATGCCTGCTTCGATGAGACTGTAGCCCATTTCAATAATGGCTGTCTTCAAGTCCCTTGGTTCAATTTTCAGCACTTCTTTCATCTGCATGAACAAGGAATTCAACAGTCATCATTTTTATTTGTTGTACAAGAAGTCTCCGATGAAACAGAACAATACAAAGTTTGGAATTCTAATTTATTTTGTTTTCAACTAGTCCAGGCATATAAGGCCACTTTCATGGTATTAAAATCACCACATCACTTTTTATCTGTCTTTCTATGCACTGCAACACTCTTGCAGATCTCGGCCACCGTTGCCATGATCGCCGCAAAATTTTGCCCGAACATAGAGCTGGATTTCAACTACAAGATTATATGGTTATACAATAGAAAAATATTGATTTTTTATTTTAAGTGAATGAATTATCAAATTTATGCATGAAATCATAATTTCACTTGTAACTCCACTGAAAAGGCTGAAGGATTGCTATTTTTTGTGTCAGAATTCCTCAAGACACAAACAATTTTCTTGCAAAAGAAAAGGACAATCAAAATTAATTGCTTTTGTTTTTATTGTTTTGTTAATTTCTCATGTACTTTGTTTTTTGACCTTTTGTGTTTAATTGTTTTTTGCCAAAATATCTTGCAGAAACTTTTTCAAGCTTATCTACAATAGAATTAATTAATTTCAATGATTAAAAGTTAAATTATCTAATTTATATCAATTAAAAGAAACGACACACACAATTTGCATTGGATTTGCACACAATATCACAAATTTGAGCTGCTTTTTGGCCGACATGCATGTACAAAGCATTACGTAACTTCAGAATGGTGTACCCGGATATCACAAATTTTGTCTCATAATATGCGAGAAGCTTTAAAGAAAAAATTCGTGAAATGGCGGGGAAAAATATTTGTGCATTGCGGATTCATCGCATGAAATGTCGAGTTGGGGGTCAATTTGCTTTCTGTCAAAAGTGTGTTATTGGCAAAATTGCACATGAAAAGATGATTTAAGTTTAGAGTGAATGTAAACAGATTCCGTCATGATTGATGGTAAATTTTCACAGATCAGTCATCATACCCAGTGCAAACTAACATATTTTGCTATGTGACTTGCTAGAATAGAACTGGTTTCTTAGTACATATAGCTGGATAAAGTTAAACTTAGTTATTGAAAGGGTGCTTTCCAAATACACAAATTTGCATGTTGATATTATTGCATGTTTGTTATTTGATAATATTAACAGATGTGATTAACACACATTTGGTACAGCCATTCAGTATTCTTCCATTCACACCCACAGTAATGACTCATGTGCGGGTGGGGTTGTAGCTGAGAATTCATGCACTTTGAATCTATCTATAGATAAATGATTGCAACATCTGGAGTACTATGTAATGGAATCGACATAAACATGATGGAGTTTCACTGACTGTATTAAAAAAAATTGCCTGTTTGAGGTGTACACCATATAAGTCTACTTAACGACAAGTTTGCCATTGTATTCCCCTGCCTGACCTGATAATTTACTAAGAGTTCAGCTCTCATTTGAACACAATAGTTGACAATACAGCTGGCTTGAACAGGTGCATAATGAGAAGGAAAAGTGAGTTACGGAGAAATGGGTGTGGTGTAACAATAAAGCCTCGAGTGGATTCTCCGATAACTATGCCAACTTTGCCTTACAGTCACTGACATGTAAAAAGAAGAAATCATCTCATAAGAGTGACAAAAAGGTTGTGCACAAAATGTTGAAGAACAAAGCACCACATTGAGAACCATGTCACAAATGTCATGAATTAAAAGTGATTTGGAGAATCCAACATACACAGGTGTGCATGATAATATCAAATAATAAAAAGCAAAGCAGACTTATACAATATTTACTCTGAGCACATTATGAGAGAAGCACTGGATTTGATTTTTTTTCTGGTGGCATTGTTGTTTACAGAGAAATGTTCACAAAATATCAGGTTTGCTAATGACACAACCCTGACATGTATTTTAAAGGTAAACAATTCTTCTGAAAAGATAAAATGAATCAAGGCCATTGGAAAGAAGTACGTACAAACTACTAGTAAACATGAAAAAAAAAAAAATCATGGTAATTGACAGAGAAAAGGATAAATGAAGAGGATTTCATTCTATATGGGGTTAAAACTGAGAAAGCGCAGGACTTTGTCTTCTTGGGATCACAGCTAAACAATGAGAGCACCATGTAGCCCTGAAATCAGGGGGAGAATAGTTAGGGGAATGGGTGCAGCGAAGAAAGTGGAAACTATTTGGAGAAGCAAAGTCATCAGCAACCATATATAGTGCAAATTTTATAGGTCATATAGCATTTTCCCATTGCAAAATGCTGATACATGGCTTATGCAATGAAACAGATTGATTGCATGAAGTTATATGCATTTAAAGTGTGCTGTTACCACAGAATATTAAGAATCTCTTGGAAAGCACACAAGATAAATGAATACTAGAGAAGATTGGGTCAGGACTAGTACTACATGAGGGGATGTCAAGCAAAAGCTTCAACACTTGGGCATATCATTAGAAGAAATTGTTTGAAAAGGATTCTTATTCAAAGGAAAGTGAACAGAATAAGAAGGCAAGGGAGACCAATAACACTTGGAGTGAAAACACTTCAGAAATACACAGGAACTGCATCCCATCATGCAACAGATAGGGAGGATTGGTGTGAGCTCATACATGTCACAGCAGTGCATCTTTGTGTCAGCTGAAATGATGATGAAAGCACACACGCAAGAAAAGATATACACTCTGGGCATGAAATTGCACCAGACAGAACATTTACATGGAGGGTAAAGAGGACAGTGTAGTTGCACTGGAACTGATTTGATTTGCTTTGCTTTGCTTTGCTTTGCTTTGCTTTGCTTTGCTTTGCTTTGCTTTGCTTTGCTTTGTTTTGTTGGTGCCCAACTATTCCACCATCACATTGGGGGTGAGGTGTGTGTGTGTGTGTGGGGGGGGGGGGGGGGGGGGGTGGAAGAGGCTTACCCTTGTGTTGTCAAATTTAGACTCCTTGTTCCAAACTGACAAGATCATCTTTGCATCCTTGTTGAACCAACCTGCCATGCGGATGCAGAACTTTGGTGCCAACCTAGTTGGCACATTGTAGCCTGTGTGAAAGGAAATAAAATAATCCATATGAACTTCCTTTACAGCAAAACAGACATTGCAACATATATTTTCATTAACTTCTTTTCTTCTGGAACACTTAGAATATTGATCCATTAGACATCTTGCAAGACTTATTATTTTTCCATATTTTGACAATCTGTCAACTTTGTTGAATGACATATAAGAATGTGGTGAAATATACACCCATTATAGACACACTATGTACTTTTTCTACCAAAAGAAAAAATGAAAATGAAATAGAATTATGAAAGTTATCTAAAGTAAGACAGAAGCATAGATAGTTTGAGAGATATTGATATTGATATGGAGGAGAGGAGGTAAGTTTGCTTCATAAAGAAGAGTGTCCTGAGACAATGGTATGACAGCAGAGAAAACATGGAACTGGTTATCTTTGAATTCGCACACAAATAAAAGATCTACAAGTCATTGATTCATTCAAAAGCTCCATGAGCATCTTTTTTCAGAGAATGTAAAGATATTAGGACATATTTTCATTAATGTGCATTCATTAGATATGTTTGCAGTTTGCTTTTTTGTTTTTTTCAATTGTGTTCACATGTACATGTTGCAGGGATTGACCAGATTACTGGAGAAGTTTTTATTTGTTAATGCTACATTTTATATGCCTGTGTACTGGGTACATAACACTTCCATACATGCTGTGGCCAGGTGTTATGCATTAGCTATTTTCAAGAATGATGTCATGTACATCAACAGATAATGAGTCAGGGTATGTGGAACGGTCTGAAACTTCTTACAAGTAGCCTACAGTAGCTCTAGGTTGAAGATTATCAGAGAACATTCATGAATGGCTGCAGGAACCTATATAAACCACAGAAATTATGAAGTAGGCAGAGACCTCCCACACTTTTGCTCTGATAGTAATATCACTTCTGGCTCTGAAGCAACTTTTTAAAGTTAGTCCTGTCGTACCTCCTGACCTGTCATATTCTGAGGAGATAAGGCCTGGAGACATAATGTCTGTGGAGAGCTGATACATCAACATCTGTGGCCAACTCCATTTCATTTAAGTGGACATTGCTACATTAAAGCTATGACTTGCTGGATATTGCTGGATTATCATGTGCACATGACTGGATGCAGTCTTCATGACATCTGCATTCTACATGTATCACCGTGGAATTATACATTAAAATATGTGCCCATTGATTTATATCTGAAAGGATCATTCATCTGTGCATTGAGCAATATTTGGGGGGCATTTTCTGGGAATTATAAGGACCTTGTTATCACTACTCTATATGGAAGTACATGATTTTACTATACATATTACTTATAATCCACCGGAAAATTAATTCATAGCTCCTTGTGCAATCCTTCTCGGTGTGGTTTTGGTCATAAATCAATATAAGGCCAAGGGTATGATGTGAAACACTAAACAAACATACTAAAATACTGCTCACATATTTCTGTTGTCATTGTAAAATGGTATAATATCACAAGGACAACTACAAACAATAAAATAATCTTCCAAATGAAATAAAGACATGCTTACTCACATTTTCTTTGAAACCTCATATTTTCTTCAACATATCGTCGCCGGTCACACGAACCGACGAATCACTCGATTTTGGGTCAAATTTTCGATTTTGAGATGTTCAATCATTTCGATAGTAGATATTCCATACTACATATTCTGAAATTCTCAGTGTGTAATTCGGTGTAATTTTAACGTAGTTATCACTTTTGTAGAAGTATGTAATTCCATTTGTGAAAATTATTTGTTTTCCCCCCATAGACGCGTGTGTTAAAACAATCAGGCGATTCGACGGTTCGGTGACCGCGCATATGCGCGGTCATCGAACCGACGAATCAGTGCGCATTGACTTGCGTGTAATTTTTGAGATTCAACAGTTCATTGACCGCGCGCACAGTGCGCGTACTATGTAATACATGTGTTGACAATGACAACGCTCAATGTACATGTACATATGGACACACATGGAAAATGACAAAGTTCTTTGCAGACCGAAAATACATGCATACAGCTCTTTGACGATTTCCCGCTTATTTGTTAACAATACAATTCGATAAAAACTTCACAAGTTAGAGCAAGAGTTGAAGTCTGATGTACTACAAAAATAATTGGAAATTATAGACACGAAAGTGTAGCAACCATAAGTCAAAAATGGGTTAACTTCAAACGCGATTTTCTCGAATTGTCATTCTTACGCAAACCTGAGGGATTCGTCGGTTCGTGTGACCGGCGACAATATATTCATATCGGGGTCTTCTTTGGTAGAGGTAATGTATACATGCATTTGACCCTATTGTGTGTTAAAGCACTTGGCTCAATTTGTTTAGTTTCTTTTTTCCCCACAAGCATTCAGTAATCTCTCCACACTTGGCTAGTTGTTAATTCAGCAAGCCCATTCAGATGTAGGAATGTGAATGAGGTCCAATAGGAAGACCATGGTGACACAGTAGGGATTAGGGGTATTAGATAATCTCCATTCATTGACAATTAGTTTCCAGACATCTGTGCCAATTGGTAAAGAAAATACTCTCCTGACTATCGTGGAATAATAGTTGTAATTAAAACATTTGGTTAGATATTGCTTGACAGCTGCCATAGTACCTCTGATTATTACATGATAAGGTGCATGCACTTTAATATCAAAGACAGTATGAGTAAACTGCACCATCTAGTCATGAATTGTTTTAGTTCAATCATTTGATATCAAATGATCACTGTATGGTTTTGGGGGAATAGAACAGTGCAAGGTTTGGGGGAATTACCTCTAATGATAATTAACCTGTTGAATATAGTTCAATATTCACTTATGTGTATGTTAAACCCCAGCAACACTGTGAATGATCACAATTTTAAACACATTGAAAGGCTAATAATGACTTCCATAATTAAATTACATGTGAATATATTTTGTTTACCACTTCAATTAAATGGCAAGAAGTAAAGCATTTTTTTTTTTTTTTTGTGTGTGTGTATTATAGCTCATGCATGTCAAGGGCATTTCACTCAAGAAATTATTGCCACTTGGATTATCTAACATGACACCCTCACTAGCAACCAGAAAGCCTGCTGTAGCACTTTGTTTCCTTACTCCGGTCTCATACACTACATGTGTCTGATATCTTCCCTGTCTCTTCTCCATAAAATGTACAAGAATATCACAAATTTCTATGACTTTCATATATTTCCTTTCTTCTTTTAAAGCTCGATCCTTACAGTTCAAACTCTAAAGGAATTTCCATTCATTAAGATGTTTCTTTGACAGCTTGTAAAAGTTGTTACTCATACAAAATGAAACCCACTTAACTGAACATTTATCTTTCATGCATCCCTATACTCCAAGTTTCCACCTTCAATCCACTGAGGACGAGTCCCGAGTATACTCGGGCAAGTGTCTATGGGAAATGCCTGTTGTAGCCAAGTCAGTCCATCCTCAACAGGTTAACCTGGCAACAGAATTAAGCCTGACTAAAAATAATTCAGCTATCATCACAACGTGCTGTGAAAGGCACAACACATGTAACCTGTTTGGCCACAGATCTACAGGTGTCCATCACACTGGTTATCTAAGCCTTCCATTCAGGGGCCTTATATATCTTGCATCAGATATCCCCTAGAGTAGAGCCAACAAACCCTCCCTGATCTCCTGTGTGGAAAGTTGGATTGCTTGCAACTCACCTTGTGGATAGAATTCCTCCCTCAGCACTGACGCTATCTCGGTCCACCACATGTTGCCACCACACAGGATGTGGCGGTTACCTGCCAACAACAAAAGCAATGAAAATGAGATTTTATAATTTATGAAAGCATTACAAGATCCCTGAAACAGATGAGTCATTTTTATGCAGTTGCATCAACATTGAAGCTTTGTATGGTATTAGCATCGATTACAGGAATTCATTTCCTCTGACAAAGAACTTGGGTATGATGTGAGCTGTTCAGAATTTTCTTCATACAGGCTATTACACTTTAATTTCGATCACATGAAAAGCAAAAGCAAACAAACAAAATAAAAAACAATAATAACTTCAATGTTATCACAATATCTTTCCTCGCTCTACTTTCTTTTTCCAAATACAAACACTAGAGGTTTGATACTTTGTATCTAAAAATAGTACTTGTTATTTAATACTTGCAGCTATTTTGAACTGCTGTGATGGATGCTAAACTTGCATTCAGTGCATATTTCTTCCTTAGTTCATGATGTACCACTGTGAGCAGTGATCTGCACTCTTCCTTGTATTCCAGTGCATTTGTTATCACATTTGCAATATTCCATAGAAATGTGAATGTTTTGAAAAAAAACTGATGTTTTTATGCTATTAAAGGTTAATTAAACAGTACAAAGAATGAGTAGAGAAAAATTGAAATTCTTTATTCGAATTTAAATTCTGAAATTATACAATTTTTAAAATCAAAAGTGGTTTATTCATTTAATTTCACTCAGATAAGCAAAGTAAATTAATCAATAGCACATGTAGAATATATATCTAGAGGATTGTGAAAGTGATTGTTTTGTAACACAACAAAGATAACACCCACTTCATGATGACTTTCCCATTGAACATATGTGACCCGCTACAACAAAATGATCCTAAAGTCGGGCGAGGTCGATTATTTGAAAATTGCATGATATAATCTCCTAATCTTTCTGCTTTAAATTGATATATAACACATTTTATAAAAAATAATCGGCTGCGGAGATATCGATGTTTAAAACAGAGCATGTCGAGACGTCTGGAAAAGCACTGTTTCGAGAAAAGCGCCCTAAAAGTCTTCCTTTCGACGCAATCACGATCAAGGGACACGCAAGTCAGTTTTCACCTCTGGACAATAGAAGGTAAGCCCTAGCAACCCCTGAAGAGTTCATTCAAGCACATCAGCGTCGGCGGTCTCCTCATCAACCAATCAGTGACCAGGATGTGAGAAGCGGCTGAGCATAGCGCACCCCGCCCGCACGTGCACCAGTTGACTGGGCAATGTGCGAGCTTCACGCTTCGGTTAGCAGCAAGCAGCAAACTGACCAATGAGATCACTCTGGTCGTTGTTAGGGGCGGAACCTATCTGTGGCGCTCAATCCAAATTTTCGAACCAGTTTCTGCTTCGTTGAAACGCCAAAAAACATGGCTCAGAAAAACGCTATTTTTTAATCTTTACTTTGATCATTTTGCTTCAAAATTTTGACAGATGATAGAAGACATGTTAGACTCCAATAATATATCAAAATCAGAAAATCATAAGTTTTGACCAATTTTAATGCTCTGACTTCAAACTCGATTTTCACGGCTTCGACAGTGCACGACTTTAGGACCTTTTTGTTGTAGCGGGTCACATATATCTTAAAAAGTTTAATTTTACAAATTGATGAATATGTATTTTGGAAAGAAAAAATCTTGAATTGCTGTTATGAATTGATATTTCCCACCTCCATTACATTCTATTCTGATGCCATTCCAGAGCAGTTTCAAGCTGCTAATTCTAACCCTACAAAACATTACATTGTCTCTTGTGTTCTGTATGCACTTCTGTATGACACTTGCCCTTTTTTTTTTTTTTCATTTCCACAATGCAATTTAGAAAAAAGCAGAAAGAAGGCAGGAACTTTCCTCATTTATCTGCACTAAATGTGAATATGATGTTGCACACTATCAAAGGGCCGTGATATGTTCCAACGCAGTTTTAGCAGAAGTCGGGCAAGTTCTTTCATAATTGTTGTCTTCTGTCACTCTTCACTTGATGTCCCAATGATGATTTGCTTTAGGGTGGCACATGGTGTAGAAATAACATTTATGTTGAATCTTAACTCAAACTACTTCTGTGTTTGGCATAGGAAAAATTGTTTCTTGCACATACATTCATTTAGTTCAAATGATTAAAGCATCTGTAACTTGCATCACAAGAGAAGGATCTGACTTAGTGAATCATTCTTATTCAGCCCACAAAGTCTAATGCTTTCACAAGTGTTTTTTTTTTTTTCAGTGGAGTTGTCAATAGTTTGCAATGAATAAACAGAATCTTTGTTCAGGTATTTAACAATGTTGGCAAAAATGAGTTAATAACTTTCATGTCAGCTTTAGTCTGGTAGTACAGTTGTGTTGTTTCAATGTTGGATACACCTCATAGACTTTCTGCATACTGCCTCATGAACTGGTCTCATGACCTGCATCATAAACCTTTCAGTGTGTTTTTGTTGTTGTTGTTGTTGTCGTCATGTTTCACTGTTACAGTTGTGAAGAAAGAAAAAAAAAGAGGTAAAAACAAACCAACCAACAAACAAGACAAACATTTCCTGTGTTGATCAATATTTCTCTTTTGACCTAAGGAATGAATATTATAAAGCACTGATCCTCTACTTACTGTCTCAACTTCCTTTCCTACGTTTCTGTCTAATATGAAAAATATCACTTTTGCTTTCAATGTGAACAGTGGCTTTATCGTGAGAAAATATCACACTTTTTAACTTAGCAGGAGTTCTACTCATATGAATTGGCCCATTATTCACGACTTGAGAGCTGACTGCAAGCACAAACAACATATAAGGATGTTTATTCATGCCAATAATTTTTAACATCAAATTTTCTACCTTCAAGCAACACATCAAATTTGTATCTATTAAAAGGCTTCAAGTCATTTCTGTTTCATAAACATATTTGAGAAGTCTCACACAAGCATGAGTCTGTACATTAATTGGTGTGTTCTAAATGTTAAGAATTTACTTATCATCTTAGTCTTCAGACTTGATGTTGGGCATCAACAAAGGAAAGAAAAGCATGTCACCTGCAAGGAGATCATTGTTCCCAATGCAGGTGAGATGCTCTGCTTTTATTTTTTATCAATGCATTACTGCCCCAATCAAGAACTGGGGTATTTTAATGTAGAAATCATCATCTTGCTGTCATTGGCACCTCTACCATTTTACTACAAATCTTATATTGGAGAAAGATAAAATGGAACTGGTTAAATTCATGTAATGAATTTGGACAAAATCAGAAAGAAATTCAGAATTCAGAAAGAAAAACTTGCCAATTTGAGAAAAGAAGAGAAACCCTTATCTTCTATGCTGTGCTGCTCGTTTAAGAATCAACCATAGAATATGCAATAAAGAGGATTTTGACAATTCCCTAACCAAAATAACTAACTGAACACAGCACGGATCAAGTAAAGGAAAATGTTTTCACTCTACCTTATAAAACACTAATAATAAACAGTAATCTTTACCATTAATGAATACAATATGAAATCCTTCACAAATTTGGTTTCTAGAATTTGATTGGTTAAACACTTTTTACTATCTCAATTTCAAACTGATGCAAACACAAATAAATTTTTACTCACCTCATCAGTATCATCTCAAATGTATTTGTCAATACATCACAATCTACACATCAGAGAGCCTGATCTACCTCATGATCTTCCTTACTTTAAGGAAATCCATCATACTTTTACAAACTGCTTATAGCAACAATCTTCCCCACATTACCGTGGCAACAGCATCCACATGCGCTGCTAGATGAGCACTCACCTGCAGCCTCGGGGCACTTCATGGCAGCGATGTGGCCGGCTGCCACATCACGCACATCAACCAGGGGCAGGTTGACCTTTGGCACCATGGGTGGATTGCGTTTGAGCAGCCGCTTCAGGATTTCAGTGCTGGTGGACTCATTGGAACTCAGAATAGGACCCACCACACCCACTGGGTGCACCACCACCAACTCAAACTTTTCATCCTCTGTCAAGGGAGAGAAAGTGAGAGAACAGACTATCATCAAATCATTCTCTTTCTATTTTCACAAAGAAGATATTTTCCTTACATGTAGCCACTCTCAATATCACTATAGAATATGTTTCAAATTTCATAGCAGCAAATAGATAAATAAATAAATAAATAAAATAAATTAATTAATTAATAAATAGACAGAACTTGAATTCAGTCTTTTCTGGAGGGTGGCAGGCATATTCTCTCAGCTTTATATCCAATGAAATTTTGCAAAGAAAAAAAAAATAAACACAAAACCACAAAACTCATTTCTGTAAAGACTAAATATCAAACAAACTAATTGACAATGTCATCAAATTTAATATGGAAAACATGAGCAAGGGAGGCCTGTGTCTCATTACATTTACCTAATCTTGATCATTCAAATACTTCTCTTCTTTTTTCCTTTTTTATTTAACAGAAACATCAATACTTCAATACTATATTTGCCATGGTGGTTCCACAATTATTATTACTTTTTATTCATTTATTTATTTATTTTTTGGCAGGCTTTGAGGAGTTCAGCGTAATGCTGGGAAAATATCACATTCAGGGTCATGCCTAATACGTGCAGTTCTCAATGTTGGCTTGGATCCAACTGACTCCGGGAAGACTTGGTCAAAGTTTGGCAGAGATCAAGTGAGATAGAATCCAAGATAATTGTGGCCTGATAAAAAAAGGACAAGATTTTGTTTATTCTCCATGGCCTACAAGCATGGTTGTGCTCTTAAATCATGAATCCACTGTTTGTTCAAATTTTCTTTAATGATGAGAGCAAGAACAAACACTGAAAAAGGTATACAATAGAAAATGACAAAATGAAAATGTGCTAAATGTTACCTTCCACTTTCAATACTTTATGGGAGTTTTTAAAATGATACTCTCTTCAACATACCACTGTATTTATACAACTCTTCATTTCAGGCATGCAAATGGGATTCCCTACCTTTAAATCAAAGTCAACCTTATACTGTTCTTTTGTTTGATTTTGCCTCACTTCATCAAGTTAACATAAACAAGCAAATTAAATCCTTTATATATAATATGTGTATGTGTGTGTGTGTGTGTGAAATACCAAGTGCACTATATTTATCCAGGTTTGCCATGAACATTTCAACATAAAACTCACCAGAAACTTTATGATTACTGGTACTTCACAGTGATTTCAAACAAGCTGAGTCATTCCCACATAAATTCCTAGTTCCAAGCTATGTAGTTATACAATTTAGTAAAGTAAAACCCTGCTCTATTACACCAGTGCAATGAGTAACTTTTAAGATATTTCTTGCCGACAACACATATGACAGCATAACTTAAAGCTTTAGTACAAGGTCATAATTGTAATGGATAGTTTTAGGAATTTATATGGCTTGGGAAAAAAGCAAAAACAACGGATTAAAAAAAAAAATACTGGTATCGATCAGCCTTGATGAGTGTTTAGGCATAAGATGCAAGGTAACCTTTGAGATTCTCCACAAAGTCCCATGCTGCCTTCTCTGCTAGTGTCTTGCTCTTTGGGTACGGCGCCAGTTGGTCCACATCAGCTGGCCAGTCTTTCTCTGAATATTCCTGGTTGGCCAAGTTGCCTGCACAATAATAAATGGGAAAAAATGGTGAAGAATTGTTTTCTCCGCTCATGCCACTATACCAAACGTTAACAGTGCGCCCACACTTTAATTGTCTAGATCCTTCACAGAAATTTCCTGTGGAGAAACCAAACCTCTTGAAAGCATATACGCACATATATAGTATAGGATGCAGAAAGAAGAAGTTTATTGCTCAGCAATACGCATACTGGTATGTGACTGTACATAAACAAGGTCATTGTTTATGCGCAAGTTTGCTCAGCAATACACATGTGGCTGTACTAGCTGTACGTAAACAATTAAGGTTGTTTGTAACTCTGTGCACGAAATCAAAGAGGTGAGTCTAGATTTAGTATTTCTAGGGCCTAGACCTATGGAAATGCATATAGATTGGGGGCCTCCATACTACGTTGTATAACAATTCATGCATGTTTTCAATGGATGCATATTGGAACATAGAATTCCAAATATTATTCCCTCATTCAGTTCTATTCACCAAGGCCGCAGGCCGAAGTGAAACAAAACAGCACTTTTAGTATTGTCATTCTCTAATCCAGTATAGTGCATGATATAGCATGCACTATCTGTATAATAGTAGGGGCAGATATATATGTAGCAAAAATTGGTTGCAATGCTCACATTTGGCAGAAAATGTGAAATTTTTCACATAGGGGTATTTTGGGGCACTGATTTCAAAAACTGCTAGCTCCAAGAGATTTGACCACTGCACTAGTAGGTCGGCCACCATCTTGAATTCCAATACAGCCACTATCACAAAACATTTAAAGATCCTTATCTAAGATCAAAGTAACCTATAGCACCAATATATTTGGTACACAAGGGCTTTTTGACATGCTAAATTTAATGACGGATTGATTTGAAATACCAATGAAAGAATGGTACTGGAATTCAGTGTAAAAGGTATTTTAACATGCTGGCCCCAAACGTGTGCTCAATCAGGTAGCCAAATTTTCAAACCCAAGATAGAGATTCAATTGTGGAACCACCATGGCAACGCTCCAATATATCGCAACCATGCAGGAAAAAAAATCAAACTGGCTGCCATGCACCTTGTTAGACATTTCACATCAATCTGTCATTGGAGTTAGCATGATACCATACTTTTTTGTACCAAATTTCAATGATCTATGTCATTCAGAACTCAAGACAGGGATCTTTTAATCTTTCATCATGGCGGCCATATTTGAATTCACAATGGCGGCTGTCCCAGTGGTCAGATCTCTTGGATCAGGCAATTCTTGAAATCAGCAGTCCCTCAAAATACCCTTGGCCTTATATTCAAAATTTCACACTGTCCGCTGGAAGTGAGCATTTTTTCATATATCTTCTCCACTATAAATGGATCCACACAAATGCTCACTTTTAGAAACATTTCAGAATTTTGTATTTGTATTGCTTCATGACATTTCACCTTCTTGTACAAATCGTTAATTCTACTTTGCAGTAGATTCTTAATTGCATAATTTGGATATGGAACTTGAAATGATTGAGAAAAATAACTGATATTGAAAACCACCTTTAACCAGATTTTTACCTCCGCCTTCAGGTGAAACCTACAGTCAGCTAAGGTTATGTTTTCGATTCTGTATGTTTGTCTGTCTGTCTGTTTGTGTACAAGATAATTTGAGAACAGATGAACAAATTTTCATCAAACTTTCAGAGTGTGTTCATAATGAGGTAGGATATAAATAAATAGATTTTTGGGTCATGAGGTCAAAGGTCATAGGGGTCATAAGGGACGTAAAATAAGCTTAATCTCTCCCAATAACTCAAGAAAGGATGATTAGATTTTCACCAAACTTGCAGGGTGCCTTTGTAATGATGTGAGAGAGAAACTATTAAATTTGGGGGTCACAAAATCAAAGGTTATAGGTCCACAGGGTCATTAAGGTCATAAACTACGCTTGATTCCCAATTAAGAATGGATGATCAGATCTTTACCAAACTTGCAGGATGTCTGCATTATAAAGTATTAGAAAGTAAGAAATTTAACAATTACAATTCGGTCATGAGGTCAAAGGCATGGGATTATAGAGGACAAGCTCCCAATAACTGAACAACGGATGATCAGATTTTCACCAAATGTACTGTGTAGATGTCCCTGTACCTCTATGATTGCATTTAAGATACTGCCTATAAAATGGCAATATTTCAACCATGGCTGCTTTATATATAGTGGCAGAGGTCTGCTTTCTTGGAATGCTCTTGTTTTACATGAATTGTGCACATTGCAGTATTAGAGAACTGCTACACGTATGTAGCATATGTACAACCATATTTAAATCATTAAAAAATGAAAGTATTGTTATGCAATGCTTCTTTTTTAAAATCTTGCTGTCTTGTCTTTCCCCTTCTTCTCCCCTATGTACCGGCCCTCTTGTACATACACATAAAATGTCATAAATATACATCAAATACATCCAAAATGAAAAAAAAAACACCCCATATTACATCCTTAAAATATGTGAAATTCATTTAATTCAAAGCTATGTGCTTGCATGCTCTCTCTAATCAATTACTTCTTGAAATCATAGTGCCACATATACACGTGTAGTGTAATCAGAGAAACACACAATGTACATTGTTTATGTGAAATTGAAAAGCTAGTATGGCAATTAGTTCTTCAAGATCAGGATGCACTTTGTAAGTGACAAGCGTCAAATATGCATGATACTCCCCATCACGTTTAATAGCCCGCGGCTCTTGAATGGAAACCAACGATGTGAAGGAGACAAATTAGCACTATGGTGAATTGGACAAAGCTTATACAAAGGAGTGAGAGAAAGAGAAATGAATGACAAGAGAGAAGTAAAAGAAGACAAGAGCATTTAAAGAAAAGGGAGAGAGTTGGGGGAAAGACATTAAGAGAGTGAGAAAGCTTATTAATCATTAGATAGAGGGAGTGAGACCATGAACATATAGACTAATGCTGTCAAAGTGAGGAAGAGATGGGGAGAGAGAGAGACAGACATAAAAAATGCACAGTGCAGGGACATGTACATTGTTCTTCAAGGACATAATTATGCATGCACTGACACAAGGAATATTAATTAATCATGAGGCTCCCTAAGTAGGCTGGATTATTCATAGCATCATGCATCTGCAGCATGTTCAGGACTTATCCTAAGTGTGTACAGCCAGGGTTCCATGGGGACAAAATGATAATGTACTTTGCCAGCATGTGAGGGTGGCTCTAAAATGAAAGCTGCATGGCTGCACTGACTATATCAGACACCAAAAACTTGTAGCATCAAGTAACAGAGTTACATGCTGGCTTGACAAATTTTGAAAATTTGACTTGTGGCTTGTATTCCACTCTGACTTTCACAAGGCATCAACCTAAAAGGAAACTCTATGTCAAGCTGACTTTGATAATCAAAGGAAGTAAGGGGAACAGAGTAATGGAAATTTCTTTTCATCAGATTCCCCCCCCCAAAAAAAAAAAAAAAATGAATAAAACAAACTCTAAAATAAATGGAAATCATCAAATCACACCTGTTCTTGCATAACACTGTTGAAAGGTTCCATCATATTTTGCAAAGTCTATGAGCTACTGATACTATATTTTCCAAAAATTTCAAAGATCATCAATGCAAAAATCAGTCTCGTCATTTTTTTTTCAACAGTTTTTCTCTAAACATAGGCATCAACACTAATTCATTTTTTTTTCATTAATTATTTCATTTATTGATTCACTTAAGGAATAAGGAAAAAGTGTAAAGATATGAGTACAACTGTAGATGGAAGACTTGTAAATCAAGGAAATCATCACATCTTATATAATTTGCATGTATGTAGTTGGGACTGATATCACCCCTTCATCAAACCATGAAAATTTCAATTTCCATTACCCTAATCTCTTTTGTATTGATCATTTTAATGACATTTTCCTAATCTATGTTAAACCAAATTTACACTATTTAATGAAGTCACTGCTAAAATTGAGTACCCGCAGAGCTTCCTTTAAATCTTTGTTGATACCATGGGAAGTCTTATCAACTAGTGGTAATGGTAAAATTTAAACTTTACAAAATTGTAAGTTAAAGGGAGTGAATAAAAAATAAGCTTTAGAATAAAGCCTTCTTTCTCAGCTTCCAGGGAACCAACTTGTTTCTTTACATGGTATATATTGGTAATAGACTTTGTTAACATGTCCTATTAAAATAAGAAGCAAAGAATGCATGTCCAGAGATTTAGCCATCACAGTAAATGTAGATCCTGGAAATTTAACAATTATACAAGCTAAGCGCCTGTACCTACTGAACAACACAGGACATTTGTTGTTGTTGTTGGTTGTTGTTGTTTGTTTGTTTTTTTGCTGAAGCTACTTTCCTTTCACTTGATAAATTCTGACTTCTAAATGAAAGGGATTTGATATCAAACCTCTTTGACAATACAGCTGTGGACAGATCACCCGCTCTTTTAGACTAACATACAATTTTTGCCTAGAGTGACTGTGTGCTTCTTGTTACTAATGGATTTAAAGGACAAGTTCATCTTCATAGACATGTGGGTTGAGTGAATGCAGCAATATTAGTAGAACATATCAGTGAGAGTTTGAGCAAAATCGGACAATCCGTTAAAAAGTTATGAATTTTTGAAGTTTCTGCTCAGTCACGGCTGGATGAAAAGACTACTATAGCTTGTGATGTCACATGAGTACAATGATATAAAGAAATAATAAAGAAAATTCAACATATTTCCATTTTTCTCGCATAACAAAAGAACACTTGACTTCTCTCTTTGAGAATGCAGGGGGAATAATATTACCCTTAACATACGTCAGTAGCAAGTTGAAGAAATGTGCACTTTATTCAAAAAGTAAAGTTTTGTGAAATTCTCTTTTTATTTTCCTTATATAGTTGTACGCATGTGACATCATACACTGTAGTAGTCTTCTCTTCCAGCAGTGACTGCGCAGATACTTAAAATATTTGTAACTTTTGAACGGATTGGTCAATTTTCCTCAAAATTTCATTGATGTGTTCTACTAATATTGCTGCATTCTCTCAATCCTTATGTATATGAAGGTGGACTTGTCCTTTAAGTTTGCAGTATGGAAATTCTGTTTTTAATTTGCTTGATCCAATAGCCAATGGCTTCTTCAATAAGATTTTCACCCTTGCAAATATCTCTGAAATTGCAGTTTAATAAGATTTAAACCTTCTCTAGGCAGAGAGGGATAGCAGACATTCTAAAGTATGTGGACTTCACAGATGCATGGAAGGATCACTGATACACCACTGCACTGTCATGAACACACAGCTATCCTAGAGTCCTGCTGGAATGTTTGTCTGGGAATTATATTGTGGGTCTGGCGCACGAAAAAAAAGGCAATAAAGAAGAAGGAAAGAACATGAAATGATGATGTATATGCCAGCCCATTTTATGGCCTGAAGGGCATAGACAGACATCATCTGGTCTGTTTGAGTGTACTATGCAACATGAGCACCCTACACTGAAGAGTACGTAAATGTTGGTGTCAAGTGTGAAGCATTCACTGGATTGCTGACTCTGACGAAAGCATATCCAGTCAAGAGATGCAAAACATAGTATACCCTGAACAAAGTTGCACAAGAGAACAGAGAGAGAGAGAGAGATAAGAGGGTGGAGAAGATATGTCTTAAATAAAATTTACAATTTTCTTCCACTTGGAATGATAGATTTGGAATAATTACAATATAGTTATAGAGTCAATCTGATATTACACTGAAATGAAAACAAGGTTATATCATGTTGTCAATTATCAAAGTGATTTTTTTTCTCACACTGACATATTATATCTATGCCTTTGACACACTACATATTCTGCTTTCTATTTAAGAAATCTTGGGGGAACAAGCTTTTGCTCATACAGATCCACCAACACTATGGATTTTACTTCCATGTGAGCTGAAAGACTCAAACTCTAAAATGTCTTATAGGAACCACCTAAAATTGTACTTGTTTAACCATGTGTTTTGAAGAAAGACATTCATTTCTTCTTCTTTTATGTTATTTTTAGTCTTTTTGCTCAAGTACCTTAAGCATTTAATCTGAATGGAAAATGGAGCTATAGAATTATACATATCATTATTATTACTACTACTTTACCATCGATGGATATTTCCATGTTTTCTATGTGTATAAGAATACTTTCAAATTGACATTCACTACCGAAAAAAAAAAAAAAAAAAAAAAAAAACTTTATCAGTACCTTTTGTGCTTTCTACCACACATCTGCCATGTCAGTTTAAGGTAGTCTATTCTCTTAGACCTCATTGGATATGAGTTAGTGGGAATTAAATTTCCGATCTTGATTTATTTAGGATGATATTGAGAAATTAATGCAAGAGATCAACAATATGGGTGATATTGGAGAAAAGATGAGAAACTTGAAAACTACCTTTAATGTCAGTGAGTCATAGAAACCTGGGGACCTCAATATGGTAACAAGATCACAAGAGATTCACATACATGTGTAGGAGAAGATTCTATGATCATTATGTAAACAAAGAGATCAAAAACAGGATACATCTTATATAAAGGGATCAGTTTTCTGTTATTCACGATATGCATGAACATTATTTCCTTATTACAATCTAATAGAGTTAGCATGTTCCTTTCAATTGTGAGAAAATTTTGACTTTAGGGACATACTAAAAGCAAAGCATGTCAGAAAAATGCTGCCTTTATTTACTTGCAGCCCATCCTTAATTAAAATTTCATGGGAGCTGGGGAATTGTGGCTGTGATACTATTGTATGGACACATATCATGACTTGACAGGTATAGAGATAGACATTTGTTAATTACCCTATAATATAATATATTGCTGTGAGAAATTCATCAATGCTGTATGCCATGAACTTCTTTTCTTTACCTGGTTGTACACTGTACAATGAGTCCCAGTCATGGCACAAGAGTCATTAATGGTCTTGAACCAGCCCACCTGAGTTTGCAACACTATAAGAGTAATCCTGGCTAGAGGGGGTAGGAATACTAAATATTACTTTGAAAGATAGATTTGTAGCTATAAAAACTGCAAAGTGTCAAGTAGCAATGCACAGATGGCACAAATTGTATTCATGATGCTGAAGTTCAGAGTTGTTTGTTTGTTTGTACCTCTTCACTTTGTTCTTAATTTTACAGTTATTGCTTTGCCACAGTTCTGTGGGACCCAAACTCAGCACAAATGAAGGTTGAATTGCACATTCTAATGTGGGATAAGAGACATCTAGACAAACCCACTTATGTGACAAACACATCTTCCACTTTGCACTTCTCACTGTTCTAGGTCAGAAAGAACACATTTTCATAACATGACAGCTTAGATAAAGTTCATAACAGTCATTCATTTACCAATAACTGCACACATGGTTCACCAATGCAAAGTTTTCAGTGCTCCAATTTCTCTATCTGCTTCACATAAACAAGATATGCTGATCTTGTGCGGAAAGGCAGTAACGTCAGAGAGCATTTTTGCACATTTCCAAATGAAAACAAGGAGACAAAATATCCCGTCTTCTCTCAGAAATGTGTGTTTGAATCATCTCATAGAGTCAAGAATTTTTTCAAATAATACTGTGACAAACAATATAAAGGCCTAGTCAGTTTGGGCAGACAAATTTCTACCTATAGTTATTCTTCAAGATCAATTTGAAGTTTTGAACTTCAGTGATTAGCTTGTACATGTATTTTAGCTGGACTGAAAATTGGTGATCTTCAAGATTCATCATCAATGATTAAAACTACTTGATTCCTCGTTGGTTATACTTTATCCATGAGCCAAGGGGGGGGGGCAGGGGAGATGGCTCGGGTAGGGATTGGGACTCACCACAGATTGCAAGTCCAGCACTGGTCAGAACCACTCGTTTTACTTTCCCATTGGCCACCACTGCCTTCAGGACATTGGTCACCCCTTCCACTGCCGGCTTGATGACCACATTCTCATCCGCAGGAACAGACAGGGGGAAGGGGGATGCTGTGTGAATGACATACATACAGCCATCCACTGCACTGCATCATGGAAAACAAATATAACAAAGAAAAGCAGAACTGATAATGTTAATGAACATGATGAGGTGAAAAGTGAACACAACAATACAAATAATTCTACCACTGACTACTCCTCCTATGATACTCCAACTAATTTTGATAGTGGTGATGATGACGATGATGATAACGATGATGATGATGATGATGATGATGATGATGATAATAATAATAATAACAGCAACAAAGAGACATCAAGGAACAAACATCATGATCATGGATGTTTGGCACTAATGATCGCATGCTTTAGATACTAAATCTTGCTATTTTGAGAAAAAATACCAATCCTGCAACTTCACAAGGTAGGCAGTTATGTCAATGAATGAATTCATGATAAAAATTCTCTATTGCAACTGTTACTTGTCTGATAAACTGACATGGGAAAAGAATATGCCTGGTTTAACAGCGCGGCCTGCATTCCAGCTGAGCAATAAGCATCTTTGTAACTATTTTGAATAATAATGAATAGTGAACCCCTGTTGAAACCATCTCAGTTGGTCAGGGTTTTCCACCACATGATGTGGACATAAATTCAGTTCAATTCAATCCAGTTCAATGGTAATTTATTTCCATAAAAACTCCTGAATTTGTTCCATGTTACATATCAGGACAATTACCCCCCCCCCCCCTTGAATACAGGTTAATAATAGGGTTAGAGTAAAGATTAGGGTAAGGGTTAGGTTTAGGGTTAAAGGGTGTGTACACTTCTGGTCGAGGTGAGGATTTAGCTTTTAACGTTTAGCGAGATATTCAAAAACCACTCTATGAGATGTCAAGGAGCATGCAATTCTAAGGGGTATCAAAAGCTTATTTGATAAAAATCGGTTTTGAAATGGCTGAGATATCTAAAAACAAGGTGAAACAAAGAGATCCTAATAAAAGGCGTGGCCTGTCGCCTTAAACATAACATAATATATCATAATATAACAGAACATATAACATAACATATAAGATAAGATAAGATAACACAAAATAACATAACATAACATAACATAACAGAACATTACATAACATATAACATCATGACCATGTGTGCTGAAATCAGGTGATGGGAGTTGTCATTTCATTAGTCAGTAGCTGAGCCAAATTTTTAAGAGCCAGGCAAAAAATATAGTGAGCGTATTTTAAAAGCATATTCTCTTTTTCTGATGCTCATATTCCAGATGAGTTAAAAAACAGAGCAGATGTGCAGGTGATCTCCATTTCTGTCTCATCTTTCCACTCCAGTGGAATCTTTTACAGGGCTGTGAATGCCAGCATCTCAGACATGGTCCAACAGACTTGCACGATTCAATGCTCCAGGGCTGATCAATCATGCAAGTGTGATGCCTCATATCAACCTAGTCATAGCTCTTATGCTTGTACCATTACAAATTATACTAATACACTAAAGCTTCTTCAGATGCCACCATTGCTGGTACAATTACAACATGCAATGATATAATACATTTATGGAGTGCTTCACAGCAGTCTACGCATTGTCTATACCCCTTTAGAGTACTCGCAGACACACAAGCAGGATGAACAAACAGTTTTGATGTGTGTTATATTTACCCCACAATCAAGTATGCATTTTAGTTAAATGGGCAGAAATTTTTTAGACAAACCTGGTCTATTTACATAGTTTCAAGCAGAAGTCTTTAAAATGGGTGTAAATGTAAAATTCTCAAGAAACCTTGAGGTCCTGAAAGACGATATAGAGCACTTAGGCTTAGCATGTTTAATGAGCAGGACGTACACGATGGATTCATCACATCACAGCTAGGCCAGCAACTAAGATTTTTTTGGATGGAAAAGTGGACCTTTTGATAAAGATGTACATACATACACGGCTTTCAAACACGCAAAAAAAAGATATTCCTTTTATGACATTTGTGAATCAAGACCACATTAGAAAGGGTGAATCACCCGAAAATTTGTATGTCATAATAAACTGTTGGTATTGACAGCATGAACTTGAGTTCTGTTCTATTATTTCTATGTTATTGCACCAACACGTGGACTACTTAATATACTTGTTGGGCAAAATAAACAACAGTGAATGAAGTGCTGACAGATATCAGGAAAATGCCAAGTGGACCCTGCTTGTGAGTGAGAGGCTCGATCAAACCCCCTGACCCCTCTTCAGTTACAAGTCTGTATCAGTACAAGTAAATGCATACAATGTATTAACTTGTAATAAATTCTGTGCATGCCCTATATAAACCCTAACACGAGCAACATACACCCTACCCTAATTACAAGCACAGTGACACACTAATCATTTCTACATAAGTCTAGCCAGCTCTCAAGATAAACAAAGAATACACTAACTCCACTGAGACTCTAAACCTGTCTTCATTCTGTTCACTGAAAAAAAACAACTTTTGGTTGCAGTAGAATTGCAGCAGTATGTGGCTGCATGCCAAGAATAAGAGTCTAGCTGCACATGACACATTATGCTAAGTAGCAATAGCAAAAATCGTGCATGGGGCTTGGATGGCATGATGTTGGGGCTACATTCATGCAGATTGTTTACAAAATTATGCTGCACACTCATGTAAATGGAAATAAAAGAAAGAGTGCGAGAGAGAGAGTAGAGTTAAAATCTTGTTGACAAGTCATATGACAATGTATATGTATGTCCCCACTGCATAAAGTTAAAATAATATGAAAGTCAAAAGAAAAAGATAAGTTTAGGTTTGGTTTTGTTTTGTTTTTCAACATGATCTACATAACTGCACCACCATAAAAGTGGCATTAAGTGCCGATTGCATTTTTGTGATGAGCATTGGCATGGTCATGTGACTTGTGCACAAACCAATAGGAGAGTTGCAGGTGATGACATCACTGCCTCTCTTTATTTCCATGTTCGGTGAAAATATCTGAAGCTTTGAAATCCCATAATTTCAATCTTATGATTGACTTTGTTATTAAAGACTTCTTTCATTTTGTTTATCTGATTATACTCAATTCATTCTCCTGAACTTAAAGGCATAATTCACCATTTGCAGATGAAACAAAAACCCAATATTAGTGCTTCAAAATAGTTCTAAAATGTAAGTTTGGGATAGAAACAGCCAATGCAAAAATTTGAACCAGTATAATCAATGTTAAGTACTAGTATTGTTAGATATACAAAATGCGAAAATTTAAATAAAAATGTTTCCAGACTAAACCGTCTACAGTTATGGTTTAATTAGAAAAATAGTGATATCCCCTTATATTTTAGGCTTCATTGCCAGAAATTAATATGGTAGGATGTTTTGTGATACAACTGATCTACACAATTACATCAAAAATGATATCTTGAACATTTTAAAATCACTGCTCCAAAAGGTAAACAGAACCTTTAACATGGTGTGAAATTTACACTTTGAAGTAGTTTAATATCTTTTGAATTGCATTAAATCAATTTTAGTGCAATTAATGTACTTCATATTTAGCATTATTTCATCTGAAATTTGATTTATAACATACATTTCATTTTGTAGAAGACAAATAAACATCTACTGTATGAACTTATAAAGCATTATATTGTATTATGTTATACAAAACAAAAACAAAAACCAACGTTTGTAAGCTTTAAAAATGCACTTGACTAAAACTGTTAATAGACAACTTTTCTGGCTTTTTTTTTCGCTTTGCATGCGCTTCTCTCTCGTTATCTCCTCTCTCTCTCTCTCTCTTTCTGTGTGTGTGTGTGTGTGTCTCTCTCTCTCTCTCCTGAACTCTCCTTTGTTTTCGTCTCTTTCATTTTGAACTACGGCGATGTACTTGTATAGTAATTGTACATGGTTATCTTTAACTGATCATGTTTGTTTCTGTCGAAATGTGTGCCGTAGTTTCATCACCATGTTTTTCTGTTTTCTATGTCTTTGTTGTTTTTTATGTATGAGTTTTGTTTTTCATTTCTGTATATCTATGTTGTATTTCATCCACACGGACCTGCGGAAGAACAGTCTTTGGACTGAAGTATGTTGCTGTGATTACATAAATGAATTATGAATGAATGAATGAATATTGCATTGTATTGTTTTGTTTGGAATTGTACCATTCACAAGATGAGAACATGATACAGATTTTTTTTTTCTTTTTTGCAAGCCACTGGGGACACATTGCATCATTATCTGACAACATGCTATTAAGGCAGATGAAT
Organism: Diadema setosum; assembly: GCF_964275005.1. NCBI lineage: Eukaryota > Metazoa > Echinodermata > Echinoidea > Diadematoida > Diadematidae > Diadema > Diadema setosum. The sequence goes on from NC_092705.1 coordinate 19,403,140, forward strand.
TTTTACAGAGATTCACACAATTTTTGCAAATCAACACTCAACCACTCATGAGCATGACAGCTCTGAATGAAATTTGCACATATTGAACTCATTGAAGACTAGTCTCGAGTATAATTGGGCAGGTGTCAATGGGAAATGCATGTTGTAGCAAACTCTGTTCATCCTACGCATGTAAGTTTGAAAACAGAAACATAGAAATGACAAGTTGTTGAAGTAGGAACCCAGAATTTGAGGAAGTTAAAGCCGCAAAAATCAGGAAATAATATCTCTGCAAAGTAGGAAGGTAACAGAATAAAATGTAAATATGAATAGGAAGAAGGGAAACAAAATGAAAATGAGGAAGCTGGGATAATACTATAATAACTGTTTACTCAAATTCTGTCATGAGCTTGACACTTTTATTTACTCGTGATAGAGCTTTTTGACTTTATCTTATAAAGAGACTGTTTCTACTGAGCGATACAAATTTGAGGTGGTGCAAGGTGATGCAAGATGATTTGTGGTGATATGCGGTGACGCGTGGCAATGTGAGGGATTATTTTCAGTAGAAACACAGCAGGTAACTAAATTTGCAGTGTACCGGAAGTCTTTAAATATTGGGAGATTTCGCCCACATTATTTAATTGATCATCAAGCACCTAGCATATAAAGTTAAAATACTAATACGTGTTTTGTTTCTTGACCTAGTTTGTGCCACCTTGATTCTTGTTTTCCTTCCCATATGGCAGTGCTTGCACTGTGACCTAAAATGTGACTTCTACCACAAGTTCCCTTGTTCTCGATCATCCCGCATTACTGTGTACTTATCAGTAGAAACAGTTCAGGTACGCATAAAATACGAGGTAATGCCGAGGACAAAAATTCACAATGATGCAAGGTGATACGTGGTGTCCAGCAGAAACATGCTGAAAGGCAGGGCCTTCAGAGACAACACTGATAACACTGAAAAGGCTACCCATGGTAAACTAAACATTGCAGGTGCTATTAACTATGTAGGATTTTTTTTTTTTTTTTTTGGGGGGGGGGGGGGAGGGGCTCAAAAAAAAATGAAGCAACTAAACAGGGGCACAGAATGGGAGGGGCACGGCCTTATGCAGGATTTTTTATTTTTTTTTATGTGGGGGGAGGGGGGGGACATAGAAACAAAGGAGCATAGCGACCATTAATTAAACAGCAATAGCTCACTTGAGCCTTTGGCTCGGGCAAGCAAAAAGGAAACACCCCCAAATTCTTTAATTGATGCGGCACGCCATAAAACAACCCAGGGTAACATGATGCCCATTTTACAGCATTGTGTAACTCCATCTCATGTTTGTAAGATAGACATTGCTATATGACAGACAAATTTTAGCAATTAGAAAGAATTGATCCCTTTGCCAATTCAGTACTGGTATGACATGTTTAATGCAATTACAATGAAAAAGTTAACTAGTAAAGCACTCAGAGAGCGTAGACCTCCGCTAAGATAGACACTCATTTCCACCTATTCATGAAAGCTGAAAATCACCCTAATTTCCCAATAAGTCTTTTGTTTATGTCATCAGCTGTCAGTAGCTGCACAGTGCCTCGCCCCAGCACACCACGCGCCTTCGTGCACGCATGTAAATCTCAAATATGTGCAGCTTGAACTTCATTGACCCTAGATGCCAAAAGATAAAAAATCCTTCAAAAATTCACAAAAATTTCTGGATCACTACCAAAATTCAATCATCTGTTCCTTGTGTCATTATCAACTTTTCCTGCAAGTTTTATTCAAATCTGTTCACAACATTGTCAGTTATTTTGCACTTGGACAAACAAACAAACAAACCAATGCCAATGAAAGCATAACCTCCTTCCATGGCATAGGCAATGAATACCTATTATAATCATTGAGGGAATGACTGGGAAGAAGTTAAACTGGCTCATAGGACTTGCACAAGAAATGGTCCTAGATAATTTCTGATCTTTCCTACAGTATCATTGATTATAATGGCAAAACAAAAAGCTTGACAAAGTTACAGGGTTTTGAGGGAGTGCACTCACTTTACTAAAGCATCAATTTCTTAAATGAAAAAACAAACAAACAACTGACACTTGGAATTATTACTATTATTCTTTTTTATAATAGGCAGAATTTAACTTCCAATGATTTACATTGGGAGACCCAAGAGTTCAGAGGTTTTTTTTAATTTTTTTTAAATTTTTTTTTACTTAAGTGCTACAAAAGTTTCTTGTATAAAAGCACTACAAAAATTGCTTTTATACATTTTTTCTTTGGTAACCCAGGGTACAGCACTGAAAAATGGTGTCCCAGGGTACAAAAATCTGCATCATTTACTGCTCAAATCATTTTAAGATATAATATCTAAGGACAGCAGCTGAGTGGAGAAGGGTTTGAACAATGTGTGGAATTTTGATTCCTATTGCACTTTAACTCCTAGAAATAGGTGGCACTAAATTATGCTGAAACTATGTTCATTTTTGAGAGTGATAAAAGTACAAAAGAAATATCCCTACAGTGACTTTTTTCTTTGAGGTAGAATTGTCACGGAAAGTCTACATGCATTGTTATCTGAACATCATTTTCCCATATTAATGACTGTTTTTAACATTTGGAAGGATTGAAGAAAACTGTTTACTTCATGGCTGATCTGAAAGCTGATCATCTGATTGAGTTAATGCTATACCATGTACCATCTGTTCAAGTAAGTCACCTGAGATTGTGTACTGAGGATAAAGTATTTCTGTTTAGTTCTGTTTGCAAGCCATGGAAATTAGCATAACGTATGGTTGACTACAATATGATTACCATAAGCATAACATTATTTATACCAATGTACAGTTCCTGCGTACTCTCTTAAGCAAAAAGAACTGAAACCAACTCTAGTTCCTCTCAGTTCACATTAAACTCTCGGAGTTTTCAGAATATCAGTAGTCCTCATTATCATAACATTTGGAGTAGGTAGGGATAGTCTAAAAGACAGAAGAAAAAAAAATGCCACTCCAGCTTACAACATAAGTTGCAAGAATTCAAGCAGCTTTCTCAGTTCCTAGTTTTTCAATGCAGTTAAACACCATGAAGATCTGACCATCTGATGGCTTCTACATAATAATTCAGTCGACTTTTCTCAGATGTGCAAAACAGTACTATACACAGCTCTTAAGTAAGCTCCCCATTGGTCATATCATAGCTGGTTAGATTTCCGCAGGTGAGTGTGCAACTTCAGTCCAACTGAAATTTAAACCAGTCAAATATCATTCAAGTTTCATTTAACATTCTCAGCAGTTTCTCCCTATGTCACTAAATCTAAACCTAACAGTATTTCACTTTCAATTAAAGTGTATTATAGCTCCATCATAACAACATTCTCTAGTCCTATCATGCTGTGTGTCCTCAAGATGGGAATGTTGTCATGCAGAACTATCCAATAAAGGGAAGACTGTTCATTTTAATGGCAGGCATGGGTGGGTGAAAGAAAAGAGGAAGGAAGATACTTCCTTGCAATCAATCTGTGCTGTTGAGGAGACCATGGAGAAAATATATGTGGACATTTTCCTCTCAAACATTGCCAAATGCACAACATCCGTCCTCACCAAATGCCCAAGTCCTGACTAAGGTTTCATTGGTGTTGCCCTGTCGTAACATGAGGAGGGCAACTCCCTAAAGAGTTTCTTGAACTTAAGTCATTAAATCAGCTTTTCCACTGACACTTTTTTGTTGTCGTGAGACAAATCAAGATGAATAATGAACACCAATATGCACTGGGTTCACAGTGAATACATAAAAGAACTAGAAATGTCACTACCATAATGCATGGTCCTCCTAATAGGTCTATAGTACAACGTCTTGACAATGCGTGATGACAGTTTCACATAATTGGCAAAATATTAAAATGACAGGTTTGTCACAAATGTATTGGAGGTTCACTTTCCTTGAACTAGGTTCAATTGGACAATTGTCAGAGTGCAGGTATTTGGGGATTTGAAGATTTTTACTTGACTTTTGACCCTTTTATAAGTTTATGCGTTGAGTAATTTTCAAGGTATGGAGAATAAGTGTAATTTCAGTATTAAATGGTAAAATATTAGCATTTAAACCTGGCCTTTGACCCTTGACCTTTGACCTCAAAGTTCCATGTAAGAGAATCACTGTTGGGTAGAACATATGCTGTATATGTAATAAGTTTCATGATGATACCTTGAATTACTTTCGAGATATGGAGGAAGAAGTGAAATTTAGCACTTTCATTTGACCTTTGACCTTTTGACCTTTTTCCTTTTGGCAAGAAACTTCCCACAGAATATCTATTGGTAATACATGCCTATATCAAGTTTTAAGAAAAATCCTGCAGGCATTGCATAAATATGAGGGAAGTAGTGACATTTTGAGGAGTTGACCCTGACCTTTAACCCCCTGACCTTTGACCCATCACCCTACCTTCCCTAGATAATCACTGCCCGTTAGTACATGCATAACACTATAAGTCCCACAAAGATCCCTTGAACCATTTGCGAGATACAGCTGTATGGAGAAAAATGTGAAATTTCAACATTTTGACTTGACCTTTGACCTCAAGACCCAAAATTCTCTCTGGGGAATCTTTATTTGGTAGTTCATATGTACATCAAGTTTAAAGAAAATACCTTCAGGCATTGCATGGATATGGGGGAAATAGTGACATTTTGAGCATTTGACCTTGACCCTTTGACCTTTGACCTTGAGCATGTGCACCTAAAAGTTGATACGCACAACTTCACCCACTCATGCATATATATGGAAAGTTTCATTAAGATACCTCAAACATTTTTTTAGTTACGCTGTCCACAAAATTAATTAAGGACGGAAGGACGGACGGAAGGACGGACGGAAGGACGGACGGTCGGACGGACGGACAACCCAAAAACATAATGCCTCCAGCACCACTTCGTGGCGGAGGCATAAAAACAAAAACAATCTACCTTTCATTGAATGTGACAGTAAAGAGCATGCATTTACCATTAGCAGTATTATGAGTTGATGTATTTTACATACATTACACTAACAGATGATCTGGTAAAAATTATGTTAGCACATCAAGAGTAATAGGGCATTCAGACGCAAAAAATTTATACTAGAATGGTATAGCTACACCAAAACGGTATAGCTATACGATGAATTTATACGTCTGAATGCTGACTAACAAAACGACGTATAATGAAACGACATACAATGTATAGCGAAATGACAGTCAGAGCATCGTTTCGAACTAGAACTCAATAACGAATCAGCATTCCATCGTGTGCATTGTGCGTCTGAACGTATGGCGACCATAGAACGGTATAACTGGGCGGGGCTTAATGGGAGCGAGCACGAAAGGTGACCTTGTACCTGTCACTCATGACCACAACAACATGCGCAGTGAGAAACTGCACATCTATACGACGTTTTTCCGGAATGATCGAAATTAGCGTCTGAACGTCTATCGGCTATACGATGATTCTTTATACGTCATTAGTGTGCTGTTTGTGCCTGTAGCCTCGTCTGCAGGACCTTACTACATTTGTAGATTTTTAACGTTGCAAACGCACTGTTCATATACACGCACAGTCAGAATCTGAATCATAACACTTGTCATAGACGCAGTCCTTTGCTTTCCACTGGCTATTAAAGTGACTTTATTCAGTTATCCAGCTCATGCAGCTCACCACAGCATAATGTCATCTGTGTGACATGAGTATAGCGATGTCAAGCGACATGTAGTGAATTGTAGTGCAGTGTAGTGCAGTGTACAACTAGTGTAGTGTAGTGGTTCACTGTGACAGAAACACATGAAGAAACATTCATATTAATTACACTTGTATCAACTTCAACCAAATTGATATACACCAATTTAACATATTACTTAGCGCTCAAAGACTTAAATGTAGCTTGCGCTCTACGACAAATTGTTCATTATTATTACTGTTTGAGTAATATTATCACAAACCTGTTAATTACATGCAACATGCATTTTAGATATATTCAGTGTACAGTAGTCGATCTGAATATGACATATATCTGTCAGTATATGAATTCCAAACTGCTGTCAAACTTTCATATAACTTTAAATTTGTGGCAATTGTGTAGAAGCCTATCCATTCAGGCTGAATAAAACAAATTAAATACACTGTTTGATTACCACTGCCAGTGCTGGTACAACTACAATGGGCAAAAGCCCCTAAGCTTCACTGGGCAGTTTGTTTGTTTGTTTCAATACTTAACTTCCTTATTGAACTATATAGTACAGCTGTACAGGGTTCTGGATTACACCCCCCTACCAAACTATCCTGTGCACCGCACAGCTAACTACACAGACCATCTCACTGTTCTGGAGTGGTCTCCATGGCAACTATCTCTACTTGGGGCTGCACTGCACCCACCACTCTCTCTCTCTCTCTCTCTCTCTCTCTCTATCCCCCAGCCATGCTCTGGGTCCTAAAACACACATAGGCATATATACACTATATACAGTGAACAAGTGCAATGTACTACACTTTGAATATCCATGCTCAAAACAAGTTAATCTACTTTGTATGTCATTGTAAGTTAGTCTTCCAAACTGTCTAGGAACACTTTAGAAATACAACACCTTTCCATCACATATTATACATTATGTAATATACCAATCAAAGTATTCTTCTCATACTCATGGAAAGTTGATTCCAATACATTCTCCCCTGTGTGGGTTGAATATGTCTACACATCGACATGGAGCATGAAACAAAGAGATTTTACTCTCATTCAGATACTCATTAACAACTTAATTATATGCTCTCAATTAATGAGGAATATATGTGTATACACAAATCAAAGAAGGATATCAATATGAATTGGACTTACCAACTGTTACGTATCCTGGTCACTAAATATAACTCTCCTCATTGCTCTTAGAAGACACTGCTTGTCCTCAAAGCTTCCAAACTCACTCTGCTAACAAAGACTGTGCACTGCCTTGGGGGTGAAGGCATGTGCTCTATGCAAATTAGTTTGGGTGTTCTACTATGCAAACTAGGGTACTGAACAGAGCATGCATTGTTTTGGGGTTTGGGGTTGCTCTACTATTTTGGGGGTGTTAATGACTACCTATTGAGGGATAGTGTTGTCAATATTAAACTTCTTATGCCGCTACATACCGGCCCCCAATGACCTGACTACAGGAAGGTCATTTCTTACCTTCATCTAAAAGCGGCATTCTTTACTATGGTACTTAAACTTTTGACAACACTTGAACGGTTGAACATCAAACATAAACAATACTTCACTTCTTGCTAAACTATCACGTATAGCTGTGAATATCAACATTGACAATGTCATCACTTTACTGGTCATCTGCAGCTTCCAGCATACAGAGTTTGGAGATCGGTCTCCTAAGAAATATTGACCCTACTTTGACTTCCGCCTGGCGGACTAGTCCGTCTTTACCCGGGTACACCTGGGACACCTTTCCAAGCGGCCACTGGCCTCTTGGTGCACGTTCATCTGCCACGAGGACTAGATCATTCACAGCCAAGTTCCTGCGCGGAATCAACCATTTCTGTCGTTCTTGTAACAGAGGAAGGTACTCTGCTTGCCATCTCCGCCAGAAGACTGTCGCCAGGTACTGTACTTGTCTCCATCGGCGCCTTCCATAGCAGTCTCCCTTGTCAAACTTGCCGAGTGAAAGGCTGGGGTTCTGTTTCATCAACAGCAAGTGATTGGGGGTCAGGGGTTCTTTCTCCTGTGGGTCCATACTCAACTGTGTAAGGGGGCGTGAGTTTAGAATACCTTCTACTTCTACTAGCACAGTGGACAATACTTCGTCAGACACCGTCTGTTGTCCGAGCAGGCTGCCTAGAATCTTTCGAATTGATCTTACCATTCTTTCCCACACCCCACCCATGTGACTCGCTGTTGGGGTGTTGAAAGACCAGTTTACTCCTTGGTCTAGAAGGTAGTTGTTCACCTTGGTCTGGTTGAGGGAATGTAAGCTCTCACGTAACTCTCGTTCTGCACCCCTGAAATTTGTCCCATTGTCACTTACTATCTTCTCCGGCTTGCCTCTCCTAGCAATGAATCGTCGCAAGGCATTGACGAATGAATCTGTATCGAGCGAGTGAGCGACTTCTACATGAACTGCTCTGCTGGTCATGCAGGTGAACAGACAGCCATACCTCTTTACTCTACTGCGGCCTTGTTTCACCAGAATCGGCCCAAAGTAGTCGACTCCTACATATGTGAAGGGGGGCTTGTCTGGTGTGACTCTCTGCAGTGGAAGCTCAGCCATCATCTGTTCCATTCTCGGTGCGTTCCTCCTCTTGCACTTGAAACATTTTCCTACAACCTTCCTCACCGCAACTCCTCCTCTCATCACCCAATACCTGGTTCTCAGGGAGGACCACGTCATGCCTGCTCCAGAATGTCCCACCAGATGGTGATGGTGCAAAATGAGGAGCCTCGTAACATGATGATCATGAGGCAAGATGACAGGATGTTTCTCATCGTAGTCAAGAGGAGCATTGCCGAGCCTGCCACCGATTCGGACGATACCGTCTACTACGATTGGATTCAGCTTTTTCACAGCACAGCTTTTCAGTTCCTTGCCGTCGAGATAATCACCAAACACACCTCTTTGCATGATTTTGATGATGTCTTTCTCCGCTTCTATCAGCTCTTCTGCTGACAATGAAGACTTCATCTCGCCGTTCCCTTCACCCTTTGCCTTTGCGAGAAGCCACTTCTTGTACCGGAGAAGCCATGCCATGGCTCGCTTCAATTTATTCCATGAGGAATATCTGCTGAAGAGGTCTTGCATGTTACCTCTTACAGATGTCGCAAACACATGAATCTCTTTCTTCACTTCCGGGTCACTTCTTGGAACCTGGAGCACTTCTGGAGGTGAAGGCCAGAACTTCTCTTCCTTTGCAAGGAAATCCGGTCCAATAATCCAGCGCTGATCTTTCAGAAGCTCTGATGCTTTCAGGCCACGAGATCCATCATCTGCTGGATTTGATTTTGTGTCGACATGTCTCCATTGCTCAGGTGCAGAGGACGTGTGGATTCGTGCGACTCTGTTCACAACGAATGTCTTGAACCGCCTGCTTTCACTTCGTATGTACTGTAGGACGGCTGTAGAGTCAGTCCAAAAGACAGTCTCATTGATTTTGATTTCGAGCTCTCCCTTGATGCATTGGTCCATGGTCACTGCAAGGACAGCAGCCATCAGTTCCAATCTTGGGATTGACACCACCTTCATTGGTGCTAATCTTGCCTTCCCTAGGACAAATGCACAATGTACTGCGCCTGATTTGCTTGTCAGGCGCAAGTAGGACACAGCCGCGTATCCAACTTCAGACGCATCACAGAAGTGATGAAGTTGAGCTGATTCAATTTCCTGGAATCCCTCCGGCTTCAGACACCTACTTATTTGGATCTTCGTGAGCAAAGGCAAATCATTCAGCCACTCTTGCCACCGTTTTTCTTCTTCAGGTGATATCTTTGCATCCCAAGTCAAGTCTCGTCTGCATAAATTCTGTAGGAGTACCTTAGCTGGTAGCACGAATGGGGCAAGGAAACCCAAAGGGTCATAGAGGGAGCTTGCAACAGACAAAATCCCACGCCTTGTTGCCGGCTTCTCCTTTACCTGGACTTCGAACTTGAAGGAGTCTGTTTCCATGTCCCACAGGATTCCAAGTGTCCGTTGAACTGGCAAATCCTCGAGATCTAGATTCAGCGCTGACTCAGCCCTTTCCGACTCAGGAATTGAAGCAAGGACGTCTCGATCATTGCAGAGCCATTTAGTCAGTCTGAAACCTCCTTGGGCCAGAAGACATCTCAGATCTTCCACTAGACTCATCGCATCATCTCGGCACTTTACTGATTTTAAACAGTCATCAACGTAGAAGTTGTTCAGGACTGTATCGATGACTTCTTTGTTGAACTGTCCACGAGCATCCTCTGCAGTCTTTCTTAGTGCGAACCCCGCGCAACTTGGTGAAGATGTCGCACCAAAAAGATGTACTGTCATGCGATATTCTGTAGGCTCCTTGGACAGGTCACCATCCCTCCACCACAGGAATCTCATCGCATCTCGGTCTTTGACTGGAACCTTGACTTGGTGGAACATCCCCTGCACGTCGGCAACAAAGGCAACTCTTTCCTGCCTGAATCTTATGAGTACTCCGGCCAAGTTGTTGGTTAGATCAGGTCCTTGTAGTAGCTGATCGTTGAGAGCTGTGCCACGATAGCGAGCAGCGCAATCAAAGACTACTCTCACCTTCTCCGGTTTGTGAGGATGCACGACTGCATGGTGTGGGAGGTACCACTTCAAATCCTTGGGTTCCTTTGATTTCTTTTCTCCACCATCTGAACTCTTGGACTGGTGATCAGATTCGTCTTTCACCTCTTCTGCGTAGCCATTGGATATGTACTCGCCTAAGGTGGTTGTGTACCTGTCATGGAGTGCTTCATCTTTCTCCAGCTTCCTTTTGAGGTACTTCAATCTGACTTCTGCCAGATAGCGATTGGACGGCATCTCAGGTGGCCAGTATCGCCATGGTAGGCCGACTTCATGATGGTTACCAACCTTCCTTGCTGTATTTTCCATCATCTTCAAAGCCCGCTGGTCCTCGATTGACATGCCCGTCTTCTCCTCCTGGAGATAGCCTCCAAAATCCAGTTCCCAAAACTGTTTGAGTTGGCTGTGCAGAGCGTCTTCTTCTTGTTGTACGAAGTTGACACTAGCTGATGAGGATCTGCTCTTAGATGACGTCGGTCCCAACAGACTCCATCCCAACGGCGTGCGCACAGCATATGGCTCCTTAGGATTGCCCCTACGTTGGTCTAACACCCAGAAAGCTTCCGGGGTGTCTCCTCCAATAAGAAGCTGTACATCTTCTTCATCAATGTAGGGTAGTGTGATCCCCTTCAAGTGTGGCCATCCTGCCAAGTCTGCCCTTGTAGGAATACAAGCGTGTGAGATGTTCATCTCCCTGACAGTCCAAACCTTAGGAAGATCGATGGTCTTTCCGTCCGTGATGTTGCTCACCATCATCCCAACTTCCAAGCCCCTTTGGTTACATAGACTGTTACCGACAGTAGTCAACTGGAAGTCCTTTGGAGCTCCTTGTATGCCTAACTGCTTCACCAGTCTGTCGCTGCAGAGAGACACATCGCTTCCTTCATCCAATAGTGCCCAAGTTTGGATTACTTGGCCATTTCCTGCAACATTTACAGGAACAACACGAAGGCAGACCCTTTTCCTCGATGAAGAAGTACTGAGACACTGACCTCCTTCTGTCTTCGATGTTGTTGGATCACTGGTTGCAGTCGCCATGCTGGTCCCTGTTGATGATGTAGGTGTGGATGAATCATTGCGTCTTTCTTCCTTCTTTCCGCTTTGTGGAGGATGAAGAAGAGTGTGATGTTTCTTGTTGCATCCAGCTTTCTCACACTGTGGTTTTGCTGAACATCCAACAGCAAAGTGGGAAGGTTGAAGACAGTTATCACACAGACGTAGTTGCCTGGTCAGTTTGATGCGCTCAGAAAAGGGTCTTTCCTTGAATTTCTGACATTTCTTGAGTCCATGCTGCTGGCTGCAACAGGGACATTTCATACCTTGTGGGTGTGCAGTAGAATTTTCACTCCTCATACTTGCCTGAGTGGTGAAAGTCATGCGTTGAGGTCCCTTCTTTGGCCCACTTCCTACAGCTGGTTTTGATGACTTCCTTATGTTCTGTCCGAACATGTTGCTTGCAAGCTTTGCAGACTGCTCGACGAACTCAGTCATGCTCTCGAAGGTTGGGCAGACCCCTTTGCTCATCATCCTGTGTGCCTGCTTGGCCCACTCAGATTGTAGGTGCATTGGTAGGAGGTCTTGGATTTTGAGAAGATTGTCAGAACTATTCATATCGGCTGAATATCCCATCTGGGAGAGAACCATTTGACACCTGCGCATGTCCCTTGCCAAGTCCCACAGTCTCGCTCCATCATTCGGCTTCACCTGTGATCGATTCAAAACCTGCTGTATATGGGAATGAGAAACAATGTATGGTTGGCCGAACTGCTCAGCCAAAATCTCTCTGGCCTTACGATAACCTTCCTTTGCACCCAACAGAACACAATTCTCAATGCTTTGTCTAGCTTTACCAGTACAATATTGTATCAGGTATGTTAATCTCATACGATCATCACATGCCTTATCTGCTACGACTACATCAAAATTGTTCATGAAACTCCAGTACTCTATTGGATTACCACCAAATGTCACCAGTTCTGGTTTTGGCATATTTGTTGCCAAATTAAAGGCCTGAAACATGTGAGACCTATTATTCTCAAGAGCAGCAGCATCATTTTCAGATTTGACTTCTCTACTTGTGAAAACTGGGGCATGTGGATGAAGCTCTTTCTTTACTGCTGGAGAAGATTCAAGATTTGTACTCTCTACCTGAACATTGTGATTTTGCACATCAACTTCTTGAAGAGGTTCACCTGAATGAAGTTCTTCATTTACTACCTCTTCTTCCCACAACTTTTCTTCTACCTCTGCATTAGTTAACTCATCTTCGATCTCCATCCTAGCTAACTCCTGACCTAACTTAAACTGTTCCAGTTTCACCCTTTGTGATCTTTCAAACTGCACTTTCTTGAGTTTGGCCAGTTCCCTTTTCACTTTCGCCTCCCTCAGCCTTGTAGACGATGAACTCGCGCTGCTCCTTCGAGATGACCGGCTGCTAGTCGTGGTCGCAGACCTCACAGAAGCGTTGTCGTCATGTCGAACCGATTCAGCGCCACGCCTCTCACCAGCCTCCTTCCAGTCCTTCAGTCTGCCACGAAACTCCTCTATGTTCTGTTTGCTCTGTTCGAATTTCTCTAATGCAGCTTCTGCATCAACACCAACTAGCTTGCTATGATATTCTCTGAATCTGCCTTCATACAGCTGGAACACACTTTCAAGCTGATTGTACTTCTTCAAAACTGCATCCTTGTTATCAAACGTTGCCATAAGAACCTCGAGTTCCTTGTACATTTTAGTAAGGCTACCCATGTAACCTTGACAGGACTGTCGCAATGTTTTAACCTCATCTTGAGCTGGTTGAGAGATTTCAGATTCATGTTCAGTGCTCTCCATCGTGAAACCATCCATTTAGTTTCAAGAGAGCGACTTGAGTTGGAGTTATAAAGTTGAGCTGAAGAGTTGTGAACTTAAAAATGTAGCCTCGTCTGCAGGACCTTACTACATTTGTAGATTTTTAACGTTGCAAACGCACTGTTCATATACACGCACAGTCAGAATCTGAATCATAACACTTGTCATAGACGCAGTCCTTTGCTTTCCACTGGCTATTAAAGTGACTTTATTCAGTTATCCAGCTCATGCAGCTCACCACAGCATAATGTCATCTGTGTGACATGAGTATAGCGATGTCAAGCGACATGTAGTGAATTGTAGTGCAGTGTAGTGCAGTGTACAACTAGTGTAGTGTAGTGGTTCACTGTGACAGAAACACATGAAGAAACATTCATATTAATTACACTTGTATCAACTTCAACCAAATTGATATACACCAATTTAACATATTACTTAGCGCTCAAAGACTTAAATGTAGCTTGCGCTCTACGACAAATTGTTCATTATTATTACTGTTTGAGTAATATTATCACAAACCTGTTAATTACATGCAACATGCATTTTAGATATATTCAGTGTACAGTAGTCGATCTGAATATGACATATATCTGTCAGTATATGAATTCCAAACTGCTGTCAAACTTTCATATAACTTTAAATTTGTGGCAATTGTGTAGAAGCCTATCCATTCAGGCTGAATAAAACAAATTAAATACACTGTTTGATTACCACTGCCAGTGCTGGTACAACTACAATGGGCAAAAGCCCCTAAGCTTCACTGGGCAGTTTGTTTGTTTGTTTCAATACTTAACTTCCTTATTGAACTATATAGTACAGCTGTACAGGGTTCTGGATTACACCCCCCTACCAAACTATCCTGTGCACCGCACAGCTAACTACACAGACCATCTCACTGTTCTGGAGTGGTCTCCATGGCAACTATCTCTACTTGGGGCTGCACTGCACCCACCACTCTCTCTCTCTCTCTCTCTCTCTCTCTCTATCCCCCAGCCATGCTCTGGGTCCTAAAACACACATAGGCATATATACACTATATACAGTGAACAAGTGCAATGTACTACACTTTGAATATCCATGCTCAAAACAAGTTAATCTACTTTGTATGTCATTGTAAGTTAGTCTTCCAAACTGTCTAGGAACACTTTAGAAATACAACACCTTTCCATCACATATTATACATTATGTAATATACCAATCAAAGTATTCTTCTCATACTCATGGAAAGTTGATTCCAATACATTCTCCCCTGTGTGGGTTGAATATGTCTACACATCGACATGGAGCATGAAACAAAGAGATTTTACTCTCATTCAGATACTCATTAACAACTTAATTATATGCTCTCAATTAATGAGGAATATATGTGTATACACAAATCAAAGAAGGATATCAATATGAATTGGACTTACCAACTGTTACGTATCCTGGTCACTAAATATAACTCTCCTCATTGCTCTTAGAAGACACTGCTTGTCCTCAAAGCTTCCAAACTCACTCTGCTAACAAAGACTGTGCACTGCCTTGGGGGTGAAGGCATGTGCTCTATGCAAATTAGTTTGGGTGTTCTACTATGCAAACTAGGGTACTGAACAGAGCATGCATTGTTTTGGGGTTTGGGGTTGCTCTACTATTTTGGGGGTGTTAATGACTACCTATTGAGGGATAGTGTTGTCAATATTAAACTTCTTATGCCGCTACAGTGCCCATTCAATACCTCTTCCATGACTCCTCATTCTCCAGGTCTGCCTCTACGAGCTCCAATTCATGAGCAGCGTCCGCACAGAGTCCCTTGAGGTGCTTGTTCCTAGCCTCATTGGCCAGGCTCCTGACCGTGCCCCTCACTGCATACCCTTCCTCCTGCAGCTGCTGTACAATGTGGGCTGCAATGTATCCTGATGCACCTGTCACCAAAACTCCTGGATGCACAAAGCAAGGCACAGAGGACAAATCAGGCAATGATAAATCACAATAAAGTGACACCATGCGACATCACCATATCAATCAAGTGACAGGAATGTGTCAGAGCTTGGGCACAGTAAGAATTCTTGTGGATGGATATTTGCATTTAGAGAGGAAAGGTGTGACATGATGGATGGGGATATGTGTGTAGATTCTATCCTCTTCTCATCCATTCATTCAAGAGATGCTATATTCAAATCATTTGTCTTTGAAGAGTTGTGAGGCAGCATTACCCTGTGCATGTGGTTTTTTTTAAATAATACCAAGTTTCTCAGATTTTCATTTGCATGGGTTAATCATCATCATATACTCATGCATCAAATTCTTTGATGAATCTTATTTTCAGTTCAGCAGCTAAAAATTTATGACATGAGAATTTTACCTCATTTCCTCTTACTGCTTTAATTGCATATGTGCCCCATAAAGAGAATTACCGGATATATTTTGCAAATGCTGAAAATTAAAGAGAAAGCTAAAGATCAACACACACTGCAGATAAACATTAAAGGGGTTTCAGTAGTTCAAAGCCAGCATGTAATCTTCTGTGTATTCAGGGGGCACCTATTGTCATGGGGAGTCCATTCATTGGACTATACCAGTAAAGTCTTTTTACCAATCATTTCATAAAGAGTGTAACATTCTTTGTATTTCACACTTTAATAATGACTTTGTTCATAAATCTGGGCAAGATACATGGTGACTTCTCACCATTACATATCCTCTGAGAAAAAGGTAGTTAATTCTTTAAAGGGGATGGCTAGTTAACAGCCCGTTAACGATTGCCCCGTCACTGTACAGGCATACTAACCTGGAAACATTGAACTGCACATTACTTGAATATGAGACCATTCTGAAGCAAATAATTTTCACACAACAACAGATATGTACTCTTAAATGAATCCCACAAGGATTGGAAGAATCATCCCCAGCATTCCCACTGATTCCCACTGATCAGTTTATATAGCCATCCCCTTTAAAATAAGGATAAAATACTGTATTTTCAGAGTGCACACAACAAATGAATTTTGGTTTTTATGCAACAAATGGCAGTTTCTCGAACTGGACAAAATTACACCTTGAGTGAGGTACATACAGGATATCATGTGTATTGGATAAAATGCAGACCCTAAAGCTGTTGCAGATTGCTATAGATTATCATTAATCTAGTCTTGTTTTGCACCACATCATTGCCTTTCTTTCACATATTTAAAATCATTTAACTGTTTAATGGAGGCTATCTCAACCTAGTCACCTAATAACAAAATATTAAAATACAGTTGATATCTTAGTTGCATTATAGAGAGTAATGCGCTAAAGTCACAATTTTGCATGATAGGTAATTATTTCAATGTATAATTTCAAGCTTAGTGCTCCACCCAACAAAACAACTTTGACGATGAAAGCTCACACTTTAACTTCTATTGAGGAAGATGATGTAACTTCCTTTGCAGTCCTGACATGGAGGATAAAATAACTATCCATATTTTTAGCAACATTTTGAGAGGTTCTGAAGTTTATGAAAAGATTCCTAAAAAGAAACTAATATAGATTTATCTATAGTCATGGGTTCCAAACAGGAAGCTATAACCATGTGAATGTCAGAGGCCAGCCAAAATAGTGATTGGTTGATGATTTAAATCTAGCAGCAATATTCATCTGATTGTGGAAATGTATACATACTCTGTGTACTTGTGCTCCTTACATGGCTTGCACATATTTGATGTTATCAAGTTCACTTTTTGTTACATGGTCATAAGATGGATACATGAACATGGTAGAATAAAAATGATTAAAATTCTGACACTGCCTGAATATCTTAATGCTACATGAATTTAGTGTTTTGTATGAATAAAGTGGACAAACAACACTTGCTTTGAAAACACTCATGAATGTGTTTTAATATGATTATCACTTTGATCATTAAACAAACATGCACATTGTTTCTGCTTTGAATACAATCTTCAACACTAAATTTCCTCTTTCAAAATGAAATCATGATTTTTAATCACATATGTTGCATCAAATGTGGGAAGTTGAAGCAATTTAGCAATGACTCCTATTAGAAAAGTAGTTATAATCACTCACTTAATCACCTAAAGCATGACTATTTTGACCTCTTTTGTACAAATTGAGGAGAGTTATAAGTGAATGCCAATTATGCCACTCTGAACTTCTTAAAATGTTCAGTCAATGGTGTGCATGGCATATTGTATTCAAGATCACTGTAGCACAAAATTTTGAATGGAATCTCTATTTCTAAGGACTCTAATACATACCTGATGTCAAAGGTTTCTATAGCATTTTGCTACACATTTTTCCCCTCTACTGTAATGTTCACAAGAGTCCCATTTTCATTATAAGTCAGATTGTATTGTATCACAGTTAGCAGTTTGTTTGTTTGTTTGTTTGTTTCTTTTTTTTTTTTTTGCTCCAGCAGACTCAGGTATTATCTTAGATCAAAATCAAACTGAAAATCAAAATGAGAGGGTATTATGACAACAGAATGCTAATACAACAGCCAGATGAATTATTAATTGATATATGGTGTATGAGATCCCTCATTTATAAATAAATCCCCACAATATCACTGGTGTAAATAATGTTCTAATTCAACATTACCGGTACTCATTTTCATATTACATCATATTGCCATTTAATTAATTTTACATATTTGTAAAGCACATCCTACTTTAGGACAAAGACTGGCAAAACAATTGAGAACTTGCTTGTATTACCACATTCCCCCGTGCTCTCCACACCTTCAAATGTTTTGTTTTTCATATCATAAATTTTGTACTATCACTGAAGACCATTCCCACACTTTTTCGGATCTTGATGCAGAAATTTATTTCATTAGCATATGGGCACAACAAACTCTCATTTGGCTGCAAGTGTATGACTTTAAATGTAAAAATTCACAGCACATGCCTGAACAATGATCGGTGCATGACCCAATGCACCCTCACCCCAGACCTCGTGCTGCACATTATTTTTCATTTTTTCATGTGCCATGGTATACCAAAGTGTGCAATAAGGCAAATTTAAGGGTTCCAAAAACCAAGATGGACTGTCTCATGCATTGCAATGTGAATTGCAATAATCAGATATTATGTTGTGTCCACACACCAGAATTTTCTGTACGTGCATCATATTGCAAAGAGTATGTATTAAAAAAAAAACATAAATTTCATGTGTGTGCCGCGTGTGCAACTGAACCTAGTACTGTCACTATGGTGTAGTTGCATTATCATTCAGTACTTTTAATTTCCATGCTTAAAACTCAGACTGCAAACTGCAGAGAACAGAAATAGACTTCTGTGAAATTCAAATGCACTGAACTTGAATTGGTAGATCTCTGTAAAGCAAATTACCACCAAGTGCATGGTTGCTTTAATACTTGGACTGGCATGAAAACTTGAACCATCAATCACTCCACAGTTTTGATAAGGTATGGAGATATAAACTCTCAAACGAACCTTTCAAAACTACTGTGAAGGTTCTGAAGGGGAAAGATTGCAGGGAGTCTGCTGAAGACGTGTCACGAGTTTTCCAGTGTGTGCCAATGCTGTAAGTTTCAGAGCTTATTCATGCATGATCACATCTGCACACATGTGAATGTAACTCCGCTATACGGGTGTTGCCATTCACATGACAACTTGCATGACTGCACATACAGGAAACTTTAACAAAGTTGTATTGTCAGTCTCTTACAAAGCTAAGCATAATGTATACTGAATTAGGAATCTTTTAAACTGTCATGTCATAATATGAGTTGAACACACATAAACTATTCTTTGACATATATTCCTTTGAGAGGTTGAGTTAGGAGAAAGAGAAACTCAAGAATATCAAATCTGGAAAGAAAATGTCAAGGTGAAAGTAAATAAAATGTATATCTTTTGATATGAAAATCTCAAAGAAAATAATTATCAAATGTATCGTTTTTGGACAAAATACTTCATAAATCCTTGGTGTCATAATCTGTAGTCTTTTATAGAAATATGCTATTAAGTGAAAGTCACTACATGATCATAGCTGTTTCAATTACTTTTGTAGGCCTATGTTTATTATCAGTTTGTGTGGCAAACTATTAGCATTCTGGAAAAGTTCTGTGTGAGCAAGAATTGAGGGTGTTTGTGACGTGGGCCTTCTCATTTTGGTATTCATCTGTATCACATGGGCAAGCAAAGAGAAAAATCATGCACAGACCAAAAATGGCATTTCTAGACCAGAAATTGAATGAGAAATATAATGTATCAAGATGATAATCTTAATACAACTTATGGTGATACTGAAATGCTGACTATTTCAACAAACATTCATCACATGTAAATACATAATGCGATGAGTTTAAATTATAAGATAATGGGCCTCTCTATTTTATGACTGCAGTTATTGACTGATTCTGAAAATGATTCCAACTGGTAATGACTCTAAAACATCTATTATGTGAGCTTCTTGGAATCCCTCATTTTAAGAAGATGTCTATGGCCTCATGGGGTGTGACAAAATAAACAGAACTTGTCATAGGTGTCATACACACAGCAAAGAGCCACATTACACGGCCTTCAAAACAGGCAATATACATGTAACTACTGAAGGACGATCATGCAAATAAAAAAGGGAAAGCATTACATGGCAGATGAATCACATACAACTTATTACAAGTATATCTTATGAACATTTGGATACATTTCGTTTTTAAGTCAGGCCAGCAACAAAGACTCTTTATGTATGTTGCTTATGACTCAGACAAGGGGTCACAGGTCATGTGCACTGGCTGACTGCAAACACCTCAATTGATTTCAAATTGGTTTCCGTCATCAGTACTGTGTTATACGTTCTCACATGCTGTTCATTTTTAGTACTACACCATACCACAAGTACTATCTTAAATCTCATAGAATTCTTTCCCTCTCTTGTGACAATCAAGTACCATGATTTTCATCTAGTAATGCACAATTTGGTGTGAGCAATACTGATGACTGGGGGGGGGGGGGGGGGGAGGCCTTCATCAGAATGTCTACATGTAGGCCCTAAATAATCGTCGGCTGAAAACCAGAAGGATGTTATTGCAATTTTAAGGGGTATTGAGTTATACAAATCACAAGGCAAATACCATAATGTGTCTCGCCCATTCGCATACAAGAAATTGTACACGAATGGGATATAACAGATAAAAAAAAAGAGATATATAACAGATAAAAAGAGATATAAAAGGGTAAAAATTTATGGCAAAAAAGAAACGTGCCATAAAAACTTAACATTGGGCCCTTAAAGTTCGTTGACCCCTGCCTGTGACCTTTGACCTTGTGGTGACCATCAACTCCCCAAGGGACATCTACCATCCAAGTTTGGTCACAAACGGACCTTGCATGGATCAAAAGTTATGACCCATAATAGAAACGCGCCATAAAAACTTAACATTGGGCTCTAAGAGTTTGTTGACCCATGCTTGTGACCATTGACCTTGTGGTGACCATCCACTCCCCAAGGGACATCTACCATCCAAGTTTAGTCACAAATGGAGTTATGGACCAAAAGTTATGACCCATAATAGAAACGCGCCATAAAAACTTAACATTGGGCTCTAAAAGTTTGTTGACCCCTGCTTGTGACCATTGACCTTGTGGTGACCATCCACTCCCCAAGGGACATCTACCATCCAAGTTTGGTCACAAATGGAGTTATGGATCAAAAGTTATGACCCATAATAGAAACGTGCCATAAAAACTTAACATTGGGCCCTAAAGTTCATTGACCCCTGCCTGTGAGCTTTGACCTTGAGGTGACCTTCATATTTGGTAAAATGTGAAACTTTGTATGACCTCTCTTCCCTCAAAGTTTGATTGCAATTGAAGCCCAGAGTAAAGAGTTATGAAGTTTTTGTAGCGTTACGGACAGACGACGGACGGACGGACAGACGGACGATGGACGGGCAGACACCGCAGGTGATCCCTTAGTCTCCCCGCACCTCCGGTGGGCTCGACAAAAACCACAAAGGTGCTATTTCACCTGATATTTGTAAAAATACTTATAAATCTGCCCACTTTGATTAAACAAACTTTTTTATTTCATGAAAATTGATTGTTTCATTCTTATTAATACTCAAATCTTAGAATGTGATAGTGCCCTTCTGGTTCTCAGATGACATAATGCAAGTTACATTTGGTAATATGGTAACCTTACACTAGTACATACAAGTTACAAGTAGACTTGCTCATGTGGCAAACATGTTTCAATTTCTAGTTCTCTTTGCACATGTGTCCTATTATACTCTTCATGTATGTGTCATTGTAGACTTATAATATGAAGAAATGAAATTTTGACATCCCTCTTGATCACCTGCCAATCTGTGGTCTGGCTAAGGCTTACAGTATCATGTAAAAAAAAAAAAAAAAATCACTTTTAGCTCATGACACCCGAGATAATGAAAGAAAAAAAAAAAAGGATACTGTGATGTCATAAAAAGTTGCTAATCAGATGATAACTTGAACTGATACATTACATACACGGCAGTCTGATCACATGTTATGCTTATCTTCACATCAAACTGGGTGACATTTAAAGAGTCATATCAGATATAATGTGCATAGTTATCCTCTACATTTATAAGCAAGAAAGTTTCCTGTACTGCAAGACTGGTTATCAAACTACCTTGGCATTCACAGACTCTTGGAACCACAATGGAGTTTGGAAGATCCCCTGGGGCATGATGAATCATGCATTGTGTGTGGTGACAGGAGTATAAAGCCAGAGGAAGGAAAAAGGCATCACAGCTGAAATTCTTTCACTTTCCAACCTCTTCTGAAGCTTGGAGTCTTACTATAGGCTCCGTGCTTTTCTCCATTTTCTACATTACACCCTGCCATCCAAGCATCACGAACTGAAAACCTGTATCGATAGACTAACTCTGCCCATTTTCACTTTTCTTTTCTAGGAAGGTGACAAATGTGAGGTAGAAAATGCAATTAGGTGGTCTGCTCATACAAGTTTGGGTTTTGTTCACTCAATTCTCAACATGAAAACATACTACAAGTACACTCTTGCCGGTATAGCAGATTGATGCCCAGTTTCTCAACTAGCTGGGAATTATGTAAATGTAATTTGGCACACACTTATAAATACAATTTTACTTGCATGATTCTCATCTATTCATTATGGAAGATGATCCTATTAATGAAATCATTTTGAATTTGAACACTTTCTACACAAATTTTGGTCAAGGGTGAAAGAGTCTAAAATGTAGGACAGACATGACTTTAGTAGATGGTAGAATTTTTAGAGACCTCACTGGATTATCCATTTAGAAAAGAAAACAGCTGTGAGATACAGCCACATAAGTATCCTTTAGCCAACCAAAATAATTTATAAGGAGATAGTTTACCTTAGTCAGTTCAGCATTTATAAGCAGAATTTTTAATTTGAAACATGAAACCATGCTCTGACTAGCAGGTGTTGAAGAGATTACGTACTGTAGGATACCTGATTTGGTCTAACAAACTCAACACAGACATTCTGGATCACAGCTAAAGAAAAGTTCTACTCCATGTTTAAAGGGACTGTACAGTACTGATTGAGGTGGGGATTCATGTTTTGAACATTCCTAAGTGAGATAATGAAAAGCCTCTTATGAAATATGAAAGAGCATGTGATTTTAAAAAGGATTCAACGTTAATTTTATGAAAATTGGTTTTCAAATGGCTGAGATATCCAACAAAGTTCTATTAATAAAAGGCGACATGCCACAACTTTATTAGGATCTCTTTGTTTCACCTTGTTTTTGGATATCTCAGCCATTTCAAAACCGATTTTCATCAAATAAACTTTTGACACCCCTTAGAACTGCATGGTCTTTGACATCTCATAGAGTGGTTTCTGAACATCTCGCAAAACGTTAAAAGCTAAATCCTCACCTCGATCAGAACTGTACACACCCTTTAAGCTGTATGTAACAAAAGACAACCAGAAATGTGGTTGTTTCTATTAATATTAGACCAACAGAAACAAATACCAGCTCAAAGGGAGATATCAGTGACTGATATCACTGTTGTGTGAAAATTTGCTTTGAGTGAATATTCCATACCTTCTACAACTGATTTTGATAAAGCTCAATTTCCATTTAATTTGATTTTACTCCATCTATCACAATCATCTTGAGTGAGGAGCAAAGTATAACTTCAATAATGTTATTTGATAAATGATCGATTGAAATGCAGTTAACATTGTAATGTTCTGAATATACCTGATATAAGTGAGCAAACATTTTGCAGCAAGTAACAACCTCACATTTGAGCATCAAGATTCAAATCAATCCTCTTTTAAGAACAGAGACTGATAACTTATCTATCATAACCATCAACAGAATTTACTGAGTTTGGAAATCTATAGATGTAGACTCATCATTTGAGACCATGTATTTTAGATGTGCACTGCTCATTGTTTACCAACAGTATATATATATGTATCATTGTACTGTCACTGGTGAAAAACATCACTTTTACCACACAGATTTACAACCACTGTCATCCATTTGCACATGAGAACAACAGTAAAGACATGGGGAAAGTTGAAAAGTGATCTATCATGATGGCCAAGTGGCAATGAAAATCCTTTAAATAGAGTAAATCTAAGAAAAGAACATGTCCTCTTAAATGCTTTGAAGGGAGTTTCTACAGTGCTTTTATATATCTATTATTTTCATGTTATTGCAGCACTCAAGAACAGGATGAAATCCCTCTGTGATCGGATCTGATCCTTCTTCATATAAACTCATTGAAATATGTTTTAAAACTTAAAACTCAAGCAAACCATATCGCATGTCAAATACTTGTATCCTCAACTTTGGACAAGCATGCTACTCCAGGGACATAAAAAGCATGATGACACTATATCTGAATGAGGTCATATTTTTTTTCTACTTTTTTTTTCCAAGGAGGATGTTTATGGGATGAACAGTTGGTTTGTTTAAAGATGATGAGATCTTTGTTTTGATTAATTCAAGAGTAGGGCAAACCTTTCAAAATGCTTCTATACAACATTTCTTTTTGGAATACCTACTGTATATATATACTGAGTATTTCACAAGATTCTTATTTTCACAAATTTTGCGAGTCGGTGCTATTCGTGAATTTAAAAATATGCAACAATATTTACTCTGGTCCAGACATGAACATGACATGCACACAATATATTTCTCCATTCAGTACTGTACTTCAAAATTGTGAATTTAACCACTCGAAAAATCATTGGGAAGTCCCGATTTGCAAAAAAATTAGACTAGGTAAATAAATGGCATATAGGGCCTACAGTATTCTTTACATTCTTCCTGGGCTTAAGGGCTCACATGGGTAATTCCCCATAGAGACGTGTGTTAAATTCCAAATTAAAAAAATTCTGTAAAATAGCTAGGAGAAATGAGGTCTTTCATCTTCGGTAACCTGAAAAGGTGAAATATATCCTTTCATCCATCATATTTCCAAGGGGGGTTCTCCAGCTCACACTCTGTCCAAGGGTTCGCAAAGCCAGACCATGAGTTCTTTTTACTAAAAAAAATCACATATTTTCTGTACATGCACCCAATCAAATCCTGTAAAAGTGGAAATTTTCGCGGTGTTGAAATTTTCAAACTAGTGTGAAATTAAAAGCATGCGCATATTTTTGCTTGCCATATGTTCCTGTAGTTGGTGTCTTTTATACTGCAGAATCAAAAACAAACTCGCGAAACTCTTCTTATCCGGCCGAGCACGAAAAATTAGTTGCGCGAAAATATACACTTTTACAGTATAGTCCCTCCAAATTCCATGAGAAAAGCTTTCATCTTCCTACCAAAATGCAGTTTGTGGAGGATTTCAAACTCAATATCTGCAGCTATTCAGTTTTAGACAAACTGCCCTTTCTGATTTCTAATTAATTTTTTTCTTTTTAGTATCTTTGGTACGATTTTGTGATGCGGTCAGGGATATTCCATTATATTTACAAGTGTGACCCCTTCACATCACCTGAAAGAATCTGCTGGCCTGTTGCCCAGTCTTACCCAGCCTTTCACCAAGGCCCTCTTGCTGTATGGTGGTGAGCATATGGGGGCAAGCGAAGCAAGCTCAGCTGAGTTGGGCAGCATGAGGTCCTTTTGAGATCTGATTCGCATCTTTATATTAGCTCTTTGAATTGCCGATTTTTGCTCTCCGGATTGGGGAGTAAAAATCAACCAATCAGCGTGTCTGTCTGCCCTTGCCCAATTTGCATACGGCAAATGCATGCCACATACCTCCACTGGTGGTCAGTCATGCATGTGAACAGGCCGGACAACGCCAAGACGAAGGATGTGGGGAGCGCACCATTCCATTGATTGATCAGAACCCATTAATATGACATTCAGTAGGGGTCAACTATGTCAATCAAAGTCATTAATGATAATGTGTGAAGCAGATCTCAAAAGTCCCTCACGCTGTCACACTCGGCTGCAGTGGTGGATCCAGGGGGGGGGGGCGCACTGGGCCTCTTTATTTGTAGTTAAAACAAAAGAAATAAAAAGAAAAAAAATGAGATGAAACCCGGAAGTAACACCAGAAATATTGTTTGCATCCCCCCCCCCCCCCCCCCTT
The DNA here is from genome assembly GCF_964275005.1 of Diadema setosum. Taxonomy (NCBI): domain Eukaryota; kingdom Metazoa; phylum Echinodermata; class Echinoidea; order Diadematoida; family Diadematidae; genus Diadema; species Diadema setosum. The sequence continues at coordinate 19,428,830 of NC_092705.1, forward strand.
TACGGAATTCCTGGATCTGCCCCTGGGCTGGGCTCACTTCGCTCGCCCATTAGGCCTATAGCCGTCATACAGCGAGAGGGCCTTGACAAAAGGCTAAGCCTTACCTGAATGTTGTTCAGGCACTTAAACCATTGAAACTGGTGTAAAGAATTGTGCGAAATGCATCCATATCACACACATACTCTGATCTTGTTCATACATGTGTACACAAGTTAAAGCATCATGTACAGAGCTGTGTATGGACCTTGCACAGCTGACAATAACATCTGAGCTTTTTATTCAGGACTGTTGCTTAATTGGGACATACATATAAACCTTACCATATTCCCACATAACTGCCCTGGTTAAGCAGCAGAGACTGTAAAGAAAGAGAAGGTAGAGTAACAGGAGGGAGGGGGAGACAGGGAGAGAAAATGAGAAATGGAGATGCTAAAACATTCTACAAACTGTTTTCTTTTCTCTCCTTCCATGCCCCCAAGGAGGGTCTTTCTCACATTCCAGCAACTGACACCTGAAACTTGTGCGACCCAAAAACTCTGGCAAATCACAAAGGGTCATGAAGGTCACAATCAGGTGGAACAGAACACTTCTGCCATTTCACTTGTTGACATAGAAACTGTGCATCTACATACAGGTTGCTCAATGTTTTATAAGCATAAAGATGAATGAATGAAAAATTCTGAGTGAAGAGATGTAAATTGTGCGGTTTCATTCAAATGGAGCTACCTATATATCAGGGTTCCTTTCATCCTTGCATACACCATTTAATAGTTGGGAGCAAGAAGGACATCAGTGCCAAGACATTCTACGGCATAAGTACCTTTCTGGTTATTAACTACCACCATCAGTATTCTGTTCTCTATTTTGGCATGAAGTTTTGTGTGTTGCAAGACTTACACTGTAAACTGACTTCTCAGCCGGCCATCAGATTTCACAAGAAGTGCTATATATAGAGTGAATGTTGCATCCAGTATGTGATTTTCATGTTGCACTTCCAAACTGCACAATTTCAGTTTGTTCCATCACAGCTGACCTTGAAGTGAATGCATGAATTTCACTGTCGAGCAAACTACAGAGGTGACAATGATAGAAGCAACATCTATCTTAATGATGATGGAGATAATAGAATTCATTCTAAAGTGCTCTGATGAACATACAAGCAGGGCCTACAGTAAAAACAAGATATTGAAGAATTGCGCATTGAGCAATAATCTTTGGCTTTGGCTTGTCTTGGTGCTGTGGGGTTTGACATACAAGTAACATCTAGCCTGTTCACTGTTCACAAGAAGTAGGCTCCTAACCAGGAAGAATGTAGTATAAAAAACAAGTTTTTGAGAGTATAACTATACAAGTGAAAATAACAGAATACAAGAAGTCTTTATTAGCTGAGTATATTTGTTTTTTTATTGATATGCTTTCCTCTATAATAACTGACTAATGCAATGGCCAGAAAAGGATCTAAACAAATGTGACCCGCTACAACAAAATGATCCTAAAGTCGGGCGAGGTCGATTATTTGAAAATTGCACGATATAATCCCCTAATCTTCCTGCTTTAGATTGATATATAACACATTTTATAAAAATAATCGGCTGCGGAGATATCGATGTTTAAAAGAGAGCATGTCGAGACGTCTGGAAAATCACTGTTTCGAGGAAACCGCCCTAAAAGTCTTCCTTTCGACGCAATCGCGATCAACGGACACGCAAGTCAGTTTTCACCTCTGGACAGTAGAAGGTAAGTCCTAGCAACCCATGAAGAGTTCATTCAAGCACATCAGCGTCGCCGGTCTCCTCACCAACCAATCAGTGACCAGGATGTGAGAAGCGGCTGAGCATAGCGCACCCCGCCCGCACGCACCAGTCGACTGGGCAGCGTGCGAGCTTCACGCTTCGGTTAGCAGCAAGCAGCAAACTGACCAATGAGATCACTCTGGTCGTTGTTAGGGGCGGAACCTACGTATCTGTGGCGCTCAATCCAAATTTTCGAACCAGTTTCTGCTTCGTTGAAACGCCAAAAAACATGGCTCAGAATAACGCTATTTTTTGGTCTTTCCTTTGATCATTTTGCTTCAAAATTTCGACAGATGATAGAAGACATGTTAGACTCCAATAATATATCAAAATCAAAAAATCATAAGTTTTGACCAATTTTAATGCTCTGACTTCAAACTCGATTTTCATGGCTTCGACCTTGCGCGACTTTAGGACCTTTTTGTTGTAGCGGGTCACAAATATCAGATGTCACTTCAAACAAGATTATTCACAAATGAACATGATGAATAAAAACTATGCCAACACTCGATGCAAGTAAGTTGTTGTCAAATTTGTTCTTCCTTGTTACACAACTATAGTGCTTTCCATGAAAGGTTACTCAGTACGACAGTTAGTGACACATGCATAATTGGCAAACAGGTTCTGCCCACTGCATCTAGCGGATGTATTAGATTGTCTAAAGAGGTCTGCCATGTACAACATTGACAACATATAGAGGAGTCTGTATTCATGTTAAAGGGAAATTGTCTTTTAACCTTATGTCATTTTGGAAAGTAACATACCTTGAGCACAAAATTTACCTTAAAGGGGAACATTTTTGCTGTGTATTCACAATTTTCGCAAATCATGACAAATACTTCCATGGTCTTTATTCGAGGTGGCAGTAAATGCATGATATAGGGCCTAGCTCCTTATTAGAAATTGGCATTCAAAAATGAATAAGAATCATAGTGGCTGAAATTGGTATTACACTCAATACAATAGTACCTCCAGACTTTTCAACTGTCAATGATATAGCCTTCAGATGAATTTCCAACAGATAAACTTCTATTCTAAAAATCAGAGCAAATGATCTCAAAATTGTCTTTATCATTTGATAGCATTCATTACATTAGTTTTATTTTTACTTCCACAGAGTTCCATATTCACAAAAATACATTCTAACACAATTCTGTGAACACTACTGGTTCCAACTACTTCAAATCACAGAAAAATACAATTAATATGCAGGAGAAGGGATGATATATATATATATAACATACTTTATTTCAATTGCAAATTAAAGCATGTGATGAATATTCCTAGGATACTACCTGCCCACAGGCAGGTAAGTACAAGGAAAGAAATACAGTGGACCCGGTCCATCACACCACAATTGACAGTTACACAAATATATACATGTATACAAGTACACTTACACACAAACATGATACATGAACGGCTGTTTCAGGACGAAAAGAAAAAAAAAACCGCTAAAATGAACTTATATCAGCATAAATTTAACCTAAGAAACACAGGTATATTCTATTCATATTATATGGTGTACACTGGCATGGCAGACCACAGACTATGTACACAGTGTATCAGCATGAAAGTAAAACATGGCTAAACACTGCATCCAATGAGGCCAATGGAGTGTTAGTAATACAATGACAATGGACAGATAATGAAGTGAGTAATACAAACATGATAAGTGAATGACACAAGCAGGATCAAATGATATCAGCTTCACAGGCAAGAATGGCTAGTGTCTAGTTTGCAAATTGTCTGTACATGATGACACTTGAGTGGAAGAAAGAGATTAGGAGAGGACCTGCACTACTCCTTCATGACAATACTAAATATAATACAATATAGATATCACACAATGATATTAGAATTCCAAATGTAAGTATAACTGAATAAACAGCAGAGCTAAAGATATACACACTTTAGTCATTCCTACAGTTTGTGTTATATACTGCTCTATATATTATAATAAAATCATCCCTCCTATAACTGTTTGTACACAATCTTTTGAAATACAATACAACTGAATTGGAGCTTTATATCGACCCCCCCCCAAAAAAAAAAATAATAATAATAATAAATAAGAATAAAAATAAAAAAAAAATTAAAAAAATTTGCTCATCTACTAAATCATGAAAAGCTTGCCTTTCAACATCTGATTTCACTCCCTTTTTTCATGATCACTTACTCCAGTCCTTCAAAAACAACTGGTATTCACGCCATTAAACTGCATTATGCATTTCACTCCAAATTAGCAATAATACATGGTTTTACCTCTCAAGCTATTTTTTTTTTTTTTTTTTTTTTTTTTTTTTTTTTTTTTACTGGACCCTTTCAGGTTATTGTGTATCTTTCAACAACAGAATCACTCAAACAAAGAGCAGTTTACAAGATTCAGCTCCAGAACTGTAAGTCAAATTCCTCTCTGCCCCCCCCCCCCATTTTTCTTCTTTGTGCATGTGTGTGACAGACATACTTGTTACAATTTAATCATTTCAGATTACAGAATGTGATGATATTTGAGTTTTCATGTGGATAATAGATGTCTGCATCACAAGCCAGTTTAGTGTGTGTGTGTACTTGGACAGGAAAAACAAATCTATTTACTGTCAGAATTTATGAGAGAAGTAATGCTGACTTTTTGTTTTCACTGGGCAAGATGAATATGAAGTAAAGTAAGGTCTGAAAACATCAAGTGTGGATTTCTGATGCATCAGTTGTTACAGGTATATCCGTGACTACTTCAGCTTGTGTGAGTATCCGTAAATTTAGTGCAGACCCTTTCTCACTGTTTTGGCCTTTCTTTTCTTTCCTTTTCACATCTTTGCCTACTATTATCCTCAGCCTAAGATTTTTCCCTAGCCACTTTTCTCATCTACATTCTAAGTCCTGTGATATGTGTGAATCAAGGAGTACAGTAAATGTTGGTGCTGTTCTCAATTGCATATTCTAAATCTGTATATATAATCATGTATACTGTAATAAATGCTAGCAACATAGATGGCACAGGATGTTAAAAGAACCTGGATCTCATCACTCATGTCTGAGGAGATAGCAAATGAATATTTTCAAGAAGATGGCATAATCTTAAATCCCTCATTTTAACAGAAGGGATGTCCGGGTAATATTGGAGAAATTACCCTAGCTGACTCAGGTATAATTTGGCAAGAACTACTGCGACAATGTCTAAGCAACATTTTGGGGGGACTGCTTTAACAAGTAGGGTAAAAAAATATGGTTACAGCTCGTTATTCCGAAGGTTCGTTATTCCGAAGGCTCTTTATTCCTAAGATTCGTTATTCCGAAGGTTCATTGTTCCAAATTTCATTTTCGGATTAACCAATCTTCGGAGTAACGAACCTTCGGAATAATGCCACAAATTTTCGGATTAACGAACCCTTTTTCATTTTCGGATTAACGAACCTCTAGGTATAGGGAATTTGCGTGTTTCGGATTAACGACCCTTCGGAATAACGAACCTTCGGAATAGCGAACCTTCGGAATAACGAACAGCACCAAAAAAAATATTGCCTGTACATTGTTACATTAATTCTGGTTTGATAGGCTCTGCTAAAATGGGGCTTGAGTCATTATGATTTATCACCACCAAGACATTTGATAAAAAGAATATAAATGAGAGAAAGATAGCAACATAGGCCTAGGAAGTTTATGTAATCATGATGTAGTATGTGAGTCAATTTTGTCAAATCCAACACTCAGAACTTTCAATCCTGCCAAGGAAGAGAACCAGAGTAAGTGACTGAATTTGATTGCAATTAAGTTCAGATGAAATTAGATTCTTCAGTAGAACAAGGACAGTAGTTGTCAGATTTATTGTTATCATTATTATCACAAATCATTTTTGTTATTGTAATCACTATTATTAATATTATTATTAATAGTGATTACAATAACTACAGATGTTTATGCCCAGTTCTGCAAAATAACTCTTATTTATTCATCACTGCAGCTGTTGCGCTGCAGAGCAAAATGCAAAATCTTTTCGTTCTTTTTTTTTATCCTTATAGTGATCCCAGTCACTCTTTTATTTCACCCTGTTCCATTTTTGAACTTACTTGAAAATTTTGCCACAAAGTTTCTTTGATACAAAAAGTAAAAAAAAACAACAACTACAAATAAACATATAAACATATGAACAAATCCCTGCAAAACATATCAGATAACATGATGGAAGACAAGCTATCATATCACTGGCCTGATACTATTTCCATGGAACTATCTCACAGACCTCTTCTTCTTTATGTGATTGTATTCATTGTTCCTTTGGATCACAACTTTCTTTCCGGACAGTCAACTTCATGCTTAAATTTGGTGACATCAAGATCACAAAGGCAGATCTTTAAAGGGGAAGTTGTGAAAGTACATGATTTGAAAACAATGGGTGTGAAAGTTTCTCCTCTCATTGTTCTTATCAAAAGGAAAGGTAAATAATGCACTGCAGCTTCAATAGAAAGTAAAGCTTGCCAGTACTGTTGTCTGTATAAGACACATTTCAACCATTAACCTCTAATACCACTAATGGGAAACTTCAAGTGGCTGAAGAAATCATAATATGGAGCTATGATGCAATTAAAAAGCTATAACTAGGTAGATTGCTTTACAAAGTAGATTATTTAATCAGGACTTTTATCAAATTCAATGACCTCATCACTATTATTTTTTTTTTCTGTCTTACTGAAATTACTGTAATTGTGGATCACCACCACAGGGAGATGTAAAGATTATGTGATTGGTTAAAATCTTCACACAGCTTATCAGCTATATATTCTGAACACGTGTTTGTCAATTTACAGTTTAAAGGGATATCATAACTTCTGTATAGAAATTGATAAGAGTATCATAGGATAGGATGGAACAGTCAATGAAACTGGTCTCAGACATAAAGTTATTCTCCATGACAGAAATCTGACACACAAATAAACCGTTTGATATATGATAATTCCAAATAAATAAATAGACAAGTAAAAGATGGAGCGATAATTTATTGCATAGCTTTACCACTGAGATGTTCCCTTACCTCTCTTACTCCAACTTCTTGCTCTTAGACTCACCCTGGTTGTCCAATGAATTTGCACAATTTGCACTATGGGTAGTCTGGATTGCAGGCTGAATTGGCATTGTGTGTGTGTGTGTGTGTGTGTGTGTTTGCTTGTTTTTTGTCTTTATCTGGAGAAAGGGTACTAGGTTTGCTCTCTCCATGTATTCCCCATCTGTCTCGTTTCCAAGCTAACACTGCATCACTTTTTTTATTATAGAATTATCAATTCCATATAAAATCATGGCATCTATCTTACTGAAAATCAGGAGCCATGTTTGAACTGCAGCTGTACATCTCCAGATTATCTTCTTTTCAATGCTTGAAATTAATGGCTCATCTGGTCTATTCCAGTGAAAGTGCAGGGAAAAGAGTTGACAAGGTTCCTACACTGGAAAAAAAGGATATCCTTTGCCCGAGACTACTAAGGTGAAAAGAATCCCACCCATTTGTAAAGAAAGACTACAAATTACATCACTTGAACTCACGTTGATTCATGCATTCATTAAGGCATGCCACTGCCAGCATTGGGCGTTATCCCATAATAAATCTGACAACCTACAAACAAATATCTACTCTTGTTTTGAGAGAGGTGATTGATAATTTCTTGACAAGTGGTAGCACACACACATTACACTATTGAACATTACACAGCCTATAACAAAACAAGTCAACATGTAGCTTTCATCTTTATACTAGGCTCTCTAATATTCAATGACACTGCATCTATCATAATGTCAAGCAGAAATCCAGAATATTGCTTTTTCAAATGTGAAAGTACGCCTTCATTTCTGATTGTCCTCCATTTTTGCCTTTACTGGCATTTTTTTGATATTTTAAATGTCCTTGTAATTGTTCTCATTGTAGGATATGATGGCTCCCCCCCCCCCACATGAGTCTTTAAAAAAAATAATAAAAAAATCAGGAGGAATAATAACATCCATAACTTTCTGCAGGTTCAGCCGTAAGATCATTCCTGTCTAAAGGGAGGGGGGGGGGGGGGGGTGTACATGGGGGTAAATTGACACTTTATCCCTGCAGCCCAACCTAAAAAAAAAAATAATAATGTTCTGTGTATGAGATGCTGCTAAAATGACAGAAAAAACTGAAACATCCCAGAATCTCACCTTTGTAAGCTTTGTAAGCATTGCTACATAGTATGTTTAGTGGCACACAACATGGTGTTATCACTCAAACAATTTGAATTGGTAATAGTAGTTCTAAATTTTAAGACAGTGGTGGTGTGTTGTGATAAATGACCATGAGGACTGAACCTATAACCTTTTTTTTCCACAAAGGAAGTATCTCCCTTTTCATTTATTTTCATATTTTCCTAGCTTTAGTACAGTTACTTTCCCTTGACCTTTTATCCTATCATTAAATGCAAATAACTTTCTTTTTTTTTAATTTCTGATAATCATACCAAATCATATCACAATAAAAGGTTATTTACCAACTTTATGGCTGGAAAATAAAATTTTTCTTCAAAGTTCAGTGACCTTTGCCTTTGCTGGCTATGTCCCAAACTCTAATTGGCACAAATGTAAATGTAAGCCAAGTACATTGTACAGAAAAAAATACAGGAAAGGGTTGAAGCCTCTAGCACCTTTGCAATTTAAACCCAGTATACATACTAGAACATAATTTCCTGAGAAGAAATTTGCAGGAAAGAAATCCTCTGATGAGAGCAATAAACTTTGTTTTGAAAATATGACTTGACTGCCTGAGACATGATCATAAAATCAATGTAATCATGTGAGAGCCTTGAAAAGGCCATAGTTGTACAAAAACCTTTTTTCTGAGTCAATTAGAGTTTCATTTTTGTATTACCATCACCAGGAAAAATCTGTGCAAGACAAAGTAGTGAGTGAAATGTTATCTTTTTACAATTTTTTTTTTTATGGTCAAGTAGGTATTTTGTTACAAAATCACTTCATTTCAGCAAAGCCTACTACACAGATGATTCCAGGTGAGATTCTCACTTTCCAAAACATTTTCATTCCATTTCCGCTCAATTTACTTCTTCATGTTACGGTAAAACCATCACCAATATCAGTTTCAAACTCCTTCCTCTTTCAGAATACTGTACATATCAAGCCATCTGCACTGCCCAGTTGCTATGAAGTCCATTACTGTGTACGCCTACCAATCCCTGCCTCAGATGTGTTATCACCTGTCAAACAGCTACACAATTATTGTATAGGCCCATAATTTGGAAACACACCCAGTGCTCTTTCAATCATGTTGAGTATTCACAGATTTGTTTTTATATAATTCATTCATATGAGAGCAATCAGACAAGTATATTAATTTTACAGCAATTGCATGTCCTAGCATACAGATCACACACTCCATTTTGTGACAATCATGCATAAAGCAGTAACAGCACATCAATAAACATGAGGGCCCCATTTCATAAAAAGATGTTAGGATACTAGTAGCAAGTCTTGCTAGCATAGAAACTTCCTATAGTAACAGCCCAAAAGGAAGCTGGACTCTTGTCGTTACTATGACATTTGCCACTTCAGCAAGAGTTAAAACTGCATTAACAGAGACATACTAAATGCGTAGATAGTCGAAACATGAACAACACACACACTCAATTCAGAACTTCCACAAAAAAGAGTGTGCCCAAACTTGATCTGATGAAGCAACCGCAAACACTCCTCCTCGAGCTCAAAAGAAAATGAGCATAAACAGTATCCCGAGAACAGCGTTTTTGATCAGGGTTTTAAAATGCTGATTCCATCCTCACACACTGCGATTAAGCGCACCCTTATGTGATGGCATGTACCTGTTTTAATTCTTTTATTCCTCCAGTTTTATGGGGTCAGCCAGATGCTATTACACATATAAGCCAGATCGACCGACAGTAATAAATCTCAAGTTACTTGCAACACCAAGCTCACATGCACCATAAATCCATGCTATCTTTGTATTCAAACTAAATAGCTTGACTACATCTCAAACATAAATTAAATGCAATGGGTCTTTAAGGCAGGCTTACTTACCTCAAAGGGTCAAATATTTGGGATGCAGCTTTTTTTACTTTCCTGCAGTCTACTTCTTTGTATATTCATAAATCATTATATCCTGCCCAACCTGGTGCACCCTTACCTCTCCAGTGTATGCTCTGATTTTGAAAATGTAATTGATATTTGTGAATGAAAGCCGAATAAATGATAATAATAATGATGATAATAATAATAATGATAATAATAATAATGATAATAATAATAATAATAATAATAATAATAATAATAATAATAATAATAATAATAATAATACTAATAATAATAATAATAATACTAATAATAATAATAATAATAATGAAATAATAATAACAATAACAATAATAATAACCTCAATTCTTTTCCAGTCTAGATTAATAAATGATAATCCATTCAGTTTATCCATGCTTTTCTGCAACCTAAGCATCCTCAGGATTATTTTAATGCAGTTGAAATATTATTGTATCAAGCTTATGATTTTGCCCTTAAGTATATACAGTAGAGTTTTTTCTATGGATTTCACATGCTATTTCATACCATACCTAATTGCTTTAATATCGGATATACAGGAAAACCAAACAAATACAAAATTTGTACAAATCTATCCAAAATTGGTCCTAAACTAGGAAAAGTAGTGGAATTCAAAGTTTCAAATGATTTCAGCAATATATTTAGACAATTGGAGTAACCAAACATGCTATCACATAGGGTGATGACATCACCTCACTGGTCTTCCATTCATTGACATGCAAATTTGCACTAAATTCTTTAAAAAAAAAATGATATCAAGAGAAATACTTGCACGTTTCAAATGAAACTTGATTTGTTATGCTACATTGCTGTGCTATCAAAATGTTGTTGTTGTTGGGTTGTTTTTTGTTGTTGTTGTTTTTTTTTTGGGGGGGGAAGGGTATAGTGTCTAAATCATACACACACACACACACACACACACACACATACACACAAAATGATTTTCATGACATCTTCTGCACATGAACAACATGGAAATCTGTGAATATATGACATCAACACTCCTGCTACCTGGCATACTGTGAACATTATGTGGAAAATATGTGTGACAAATTAGAATTCCATAACATTTTCAGCTTGGGCTCCTGGCCATTTCAGGGATTTTATGTCAATATAACACAGCATGGAATTGCACACCATGTGAATCTGTGAATGTACCAGTTGAGCTCAGTGTTTTAGTAGATGTAAAGGCAGACATTATATCTGTTTTTATCAGGGTTTGAAACTGAATTTCCATGAAAACAAGCATAAAAAAGAAAATTTCGTACGTCTTCATCAAATAGTGGTATTGGTTGCTACCACATCAGTAAATTAGCTGAGGTAATGATGTCTTGACAAATAACACTCACATTGGTTTTGCAGAAAAATTACACAAGCAATATTTTGATTGACAATATACTAGCTAAAATCCATTCTCATCAGTGATCATTGCTAGTTCACTTCAATATACTGTGGTAACTAAAATTTGATGTAACAGATACAAGTTTTCCATTTCATTTGATGTCACAGAGGATAATTTTCTTAAACAAGGATTTCTGTGTTGGTTAATGTGAGACTTGTGAGGCCATAACATCATTATATCATTTAATTTGCATAAGGCCAAGTAAAAAAAGAAAGCAGTTTCTCGTCCGGGTTTTTTGAGCAAGGCGATGAGGGAGGTCCTTACTATTTGATATCTTACTATTTTTTCAAGGATTGTCAAAATGGAAGTAATATGTGTTTCTCGTCCGGTAATTTTGAGAAAGGTAATGAGAGAGGGCTTTACTATTGTCTATATCCAATTTATGAAATGACTATCACTCTGGTAGCTGTGTTAGGAGAGACCGGGTCCCAAGTGTATGTCTTGCCTGCACTCTGTGCATTTTCAAACAAATAGATATATTTGAAATGAAACTTCATGCATGCTGAATAATATATGTGCTTTTTCTTTCAACTACAGATGTCAAGGGAAAATGACCATCTTAATACTGGTATCTAGGCCTAGTGTTGTAATGGCATTTCTGATACCCGGTACCAGTGTAAGCTTGCAATTCTGATGTGTTGTGCTATTAATTTAAACAGGTATAACAAAATATCAATGTACGACTGAAATAAATTCCATGATATTCAAAACACTGATTTATCTGTCATTGGTACACCTTGTATCTGTGACTTTTTGTGTCCACACAGCTGGTATGTATATATATGCATCTCTTCACAGTACAAATATATTGTAGCACATTCAATTGGAAACTGGCTTGTGCAATTGCAGAGATGGATGTCAAAATGATACTTGCTGATATGGCATTATAGAATTAAACCTTTAAAGATGTTTCTTCATGTTCTAGACATTTTGATGAATGATATTGCATACCACACGACAGGGGATACGACTCACGGCCGTGTCCTTGAATTTACATCGTAACGAAAAGTACATGTATCCCGCAGAAATACGAGACAAACCAGAATCCGTGGAAAAGTTATTTATTTTGTGGATACACCCATTTAAAAATCTACATTTGCTGGAAAAGCGCATTCATTTTCTCTTCAAAATAGAACAAATCCGTCATCGCCGTCAGATGTAACGTTACAGAGCTGAGTGTACGGGCTTCTACACAATCGTCATTCGCATGCTTGTGTTCATGCGTGCGTGCAGACATCTGACAGGCCAGGGGATGGGGACCCTGACACCTATAGACAGTGCAGCAGACACGCATGCCATACGCGGCCGGCACGGCCACGGTGCACTGGCACCGTACCTCGACACTGCACACACATGCACATAGTCACAATGACATGAACATCAAACTCGATACAATCCTCACAAGCATTTGTACAGTACAATTCATCCGCTTAAAATATGAGAAACGGGGAAAATACGAACAATGCGCGAAATATGTGTGGAATATCAGCGATTGTTCGAAGAAATGTTGCCGCTATCGCGTTCACGACGTACCGAGTGCGCTGTATCCATCATAGCCCAGGCCCGAGCCCGCCCGCACCCTTCCAACTACAGTGGTTCGACTGCTTTGTGGGTCATTCCTTCTTGCCCAGCTCGCAGTATGAAATGCATGCGTTATTACATACGCACTACGGAAGCTACAGCTATACTACAGCTAAGTAGAGGACGCAAGGCGTATACATCACGATTGGTACTGGTAGGTGAACTGTCGATTTTTTTTTTCGGCGGCCGAAAAATAGTAAATATCAAAAAAGTCGATGCGGCAACTGAAAATCGATGCGGGCGGGGAGCGGGCTGGGACGAAAATTATGAATTTCTTGGTATTTTCAGCGCCATTTTGAAAATAGTAAATAGTAAAAAAATCGATGCGGCGGCCAAAATCGATGGGCGCGAGGACGAGAAACTGGTTTCTTTTTTTACTTGGCCTAACATGTGGTTGCTTCTAATATCATCATTTCACAAGAACATCTGAAACTTTGAATTCTATAACTTTATTTTAGATATGATTACGATGAAGCCTTTAGTATTTTCTCTGGTTTATTTCATTCTGTCTATTAAAGTCAAATTGAACAATGTGTGGAAATGCACTTTGAAATACACTTTTAATTGTGATCTAGAGCACAAAGCAGTCATGAATTACAAGGTCAGAACACTCTGAAATATACAAGGAAGCTAGTGTGAAGTACAAGTGGAAGAGAAGAATGGTGGAAGCTGTATAAGCACTCCAAAGTGCACACACAAAAGGCAAAATGTACAAACTCAACTCTATAATTTTTCCCATCTGAAGTGAGAGTGAGAGTTGGTTATCTATACCCACTCATATATCATTGATTCTACTACAGAAGGAAAAGATAGGTATAGTTACATCTGTGTGTATATATGGCATATTTGGGTGGTCACCGCCACACTATGAAAATAAGGAAGTTAAAATCAAAAGTTTACATGGCATCACTAATGCAAGCACTGCAACTGAGAGCTTAAAATTCAGTGAACATTCCCAACATTTGTCTCATGATGTTTGTGAAGACAATTGAATATGAGACACATCTTGACAGGAATGTGCAAAGGGAAGTGTTGTTTTAAAAAAAGGATAAAAATGGCCCCACATATAGTCTAGGCCTACCAAGTGTATCTCACCAAGTGTCATAAACAGGCCCTACATTACAAGTGCATTGACAAGGGAGAAAATTGCAACATTGATATTTATTATAGAATGCCTAAAAATTACTTAAAGGGATCTATAGTTTTGGTCAAGACCTAATGACAGGTTTAAAACATTTTTTGGTGAGATAATGAAAAACCTCTGATGAAATATGAAAGAGAATGTAATTTCAAGAAGGATTCAATGTTTATTTGATGAAAATTGGTCTTGAAATGGCCGAGACATCCAAAAAAGTGATTCTGATAAAATTGACAGGCCATGACTTTTATTTGAATCTCTTTGTTTTACTTTGTTTTCAGATATCTTGGTCATTTCCAAACTGATTTTCATCAAATAAACATTTGATTCCCATTAGAATTGTATACTCTTTAACATTTCATAGAGTGGTTTCTAAATATGTCGCAAAACATTAAAAGCTAAATCCTCACCTCAACCAGTACTGTACAGTCCCTTTAACTATCTGACTGGTCAATTGCTAATCATGTGACAGATAGGGTCTTCAGCTAAAAGTACCATTGCACACTGTCACTGTCTCGTGGTTCTAATCATTAACTTTAAGATTGCTAACTTTCGAGTGCATCCACACGATGCCAAACTACAAGCTAATCATCGAGAGTTAAGTTTTCGACCTAAACTTAAAGTTTAGGAACAGCGTATGACCCTAACTAGTGTTTTCTTGTTGTTCAACTGTCCGTGCATTGAGCATCATGAATAGTGATTTAGGAAAAATTTTTCCTTGGCTTTTCTTGGTAGCTGGTCCAGGCATCCAACACATGGTGTAAATGCTGTTTGAGCAAAATCCCTCCAATCAAAAGTCTCTTCTATTAGGCTAAAAACCCAATATTCAGCTGAAACTTTATCTAGGAGTACACAGTGGCAGTAAATTTTATAGGAAAAGCAGAGCTAAAAAAAAAATGAACATGAAATGATAGTGGTAAAGGGTCTAATGTCATTGTATTTTTGTTAAATATTTTTTTCAGCTATACTTCTCACTGAAATTGCTGGTGATAATGACTGTCCAGGAAAAGGGAGGAAATGAATATGCAATTGTTGCATGAAGATGATCTACAGTGTATAGAAGTGATAGGTCAGAGGTTAAAAAAGTCACTGTACTTTGGTTAAAAATTTAAATTTCTTGCCACAACTGAAGTTAGGAATGTCCAGCGACTATATTACCTCATAGAAAATTAGATATAAAGAGACAATTAGTTGCCTGAAATGGCAGGAGTGCCCAGTAACAATACCAGTTAACAATGTAACAGATAAAAACAAATTGGAAATCATATTGTCAGAGCACAAAGGGTAAAAGGTCAACTCTTTGGTCAGTTCTCAAGACCAATCAAAGTGTAAAGGAATGCCCATGTAGGCCTATACAAAATTAAATGATAGATTGCATGCTAATGCACACACATCTTGGTTGACTGCGGCTACTGTAAAATGCTCTGATTCTAACAAGTTTTCATGGCTCTTAGTACAGTTGCCCAGCAACTCTCACCATGATGTTGCGATTTTTCTTTGTCAGTATGAACGACTGTTGGGAGTATGATTCATTGAAATCTAGGCAGGCAGAGATTTAATGCTCTCAAGGGTACAGAGTTGTGACAAGAGTAGAAAATCAGGAATCAGGAAATTGTGCAGAATAGATACCAAGGGAAGGGGGAAGATGTAGTATAATGAACTTGTTGGGAAAGGAGGAAAGAACCAAGTTACAGACATACACATCTGGGTAGGGAGGTTGTACAGACGCAATCAGGGAGATACAACTTGTTACTTGCATCTCAAGTGGAAAAAAACAATAACCCAGAAATGCTTTAATAATCTGTTGTCAAAACATGAACACATAATCACTTTTTCCCCCAGGGAGCCTCCAGCAAAGTCAAAAAGACTATGTAAGCAGCTCAGAAAGGAGGGGGGGGGGGGGTGGGGGGCAAGGAGTACAAACAGAGGTACTCAGAGGAGGAAGTCAGATTTCAGATTGCACAGAGAAGGTTGTGTGATAACAAGGACAAAATGCCTACAAAGGTTTAATACATTCACATTATGAACAAATTTCCTTGAAATGAAGTAGCAGATCAGTGAAAAAAAAATCATATTGGATAGTAGCCTACTTGGATAGTTACGTAACAAATGTATGCTTCAGTCTTCATCAGAATTTATGCAATAAGGCTTCCTATATGTGACCTTGCACCACAAAACACACAAAAAGTCGCCAGACATGGATTTTTAGTTAAGGGCAGATTCTGAAAGAGCAGACTCTAAGCTTTAAAATGATATGTAACTTAATGCAAATGGATGCTCCTAACCTATATAAATATTGGAAAGAAGGCACACTCTCAGGAAAAGTGTGAACTAAGAAAAGAGGCTCTGAAGTACAGTGTGTATTCAAGCGTTTAATCTTGACCAAGCTGCGCTGCCTGTGCGATGAATGCGACAAAAAACAGGAAGTAAACCACCGGAGTAACAACAATAAAGGGATCATCAAATTGAACTGAAATTGAGCATGCCTAATCAACACACTATGTCCATAATTGATGCCAACTTTCAATGCAGTAGCATCATCCTTTCAAAAGTTATTAGAGTTGAAAGTGAAGAGTGTGTGCAATGTTTCTCAGAAATGAAAATTGGACTCCAAAGACACATCCAATCACAGTATTCTACCAAAAAATGTTCGAGATAAACTGCTAAATAACACACTTTCCTGCCTGTTTTATGATCCCAAATTTTAGCATAAGGTAGAAGAATACTTGCTCTTTCAAAAAATATGAAAAAGTCAAGATCGGCTAGGTTGAGCCATTTCACCTATTTTCAGTCCTCACGCAAAATCAGTGTGTGCGATTTTTTGTTCGTTTTGTGGTGCACGGTCACATATGGGGATTGATTTTCGTTGACTTTGTTTGGAAGAATCAACTTTTGTCAATGTTAGAATTGTATGTTTCTAAAAACACATCACTGGCAGATGTTTCGGCAGGAGCGATATGAAAACAGGAAACATGGAACTATTAAGGAAAAATCAGACATATAGTGTAACATATACAGTGTATACACATAAAGATATACATTTCTTACTACTGGTACTTAATTGCAACAATGTAGTTACAATACCTGACTGAGACAAAGCTTCTGGGTGCCTAATTAAACAAGTTTGATTACTGACATTCAAATGGTCACTAATCTACTTTGTTTCTCTTTATTCTTAGTGCATAAATTTTGCTAAGCAATCAATCACTTATTACATATTCATGCAGAATCTAAAAAACATAGATATGAGTTAAAAATCTGTAACAAAAAGGAACAATAGGGAGAACATCATTACCTCTCTCATCGTAAAGAGAGTTATGTGGAGGAGAGGTATTGAAAAAGACAGACAATGAATGACTGCATGATGCTTCTGTCAATGACAGACATTTTATATGCAAGTCTGTTATGAAATCAATAGTGATTCTGTACAGCAAGCAATGTCTGAAGCCCATGTCAAACCGTGCCAGTGCATGTTTCAATGAAGTTCTGTGCACCGTCACTTTGTTCAGCAAGTGCCCAAAAGATGCTGGTACTCTTTGAGTACACTGATGCCCTATACTGCTCTCAAGACCAATGAAATATTATGCCATTATGGAGCACCTGACATCCAGCAGTAAAAAGGGGGCAAAGGAAAGCTGTCTCATGTCTCATATGACTTTCAATATTTCATGGTTTTATACTGGTTGCAATTACTTATCCATTCTGCATGATTCACCCTTCTTGTAGGCAATGTTGTTTTCAAATAAGTATGGGAGGGGTACTTGTAGCTTTTAACCCGTTGAGGACGGTTTGATTTTGCTACAACACGCATTTCCCATAGACACCTGCCCGAGTATACTCAGGACTCGTCCTCAACGGGTTAAAGTTTCTTCCACATCTGTGTGTGTGTGCAGGAGGGGTAAAAAAAAAAAAAAAAAAGCAGCTTGAAATTGAGTCATATGACCTCAGTTTCATTGTTGGTTTAAATGCAGTATTAAATCAACGGCCTATTCCAAATGCTGTGCCATGTAACAATATGCTGTATACCTGCAGTTGTTTGCACTAGTATGCTTTTCTCACTATTGTACATTGTAAGGATTGTCTACACCTCCATTCTTAATTTCCACATTTTCATAGCACTTCAGCAAGTTTCAAGTGCTGTCGGTACTGATCTACTTCAGGAGATTAGTCTCCCAATTTCAGCATCATTTTTTTTCTTTGCTTTGCATGTGAGTGGGTACACATTCTTATTTACAGTAATATGTGAACACAGCACCCATTTCTATATCATGTACCCTTGCTTTGCTGTTGTTTTCCATAAACTTATATTGCCTTTATTGCATTACTTCCATGAGGAGTTACTGTGGATAATCATTGCCAGCACCTATGTATGAAATTCATCATAAATGTATTGATTTGCTGATAAGGCTAATGACTTGGTCCTGATACCAAATGGCTCCATGAAAACTGTTATAAACAATAAAAACAGGGATAGATAAAACTCAGTATGACTTGCACTGCTTTTTTTTTTACCTGATACTAGGCAGAAGTTGAGAATATGTGCCATAACCTCTATTCTATCACTAGTCATATCATACAGAATCATAACATTAGGGATTTTCAAAAACAGGCAGTAATACTGTGTGTATTTGACTGTAGTTGTGCTCACAAAATAGAAGCCACATCAGACCAGGTTTTCCCCTCAAAATGCCTACATGTTACATCTGTTTGTCTGTCTACCCCTCCATCTTTTGCTCGCTCTCTCTTTCTCTCTCTTTCTATCTATATCTATCTCTTTCTCACATAGAAACAAATATATATGCATACAAACATTGAAAACCTCTTTAGTTGGCAAGCCATGTGTTTGTTGTTTCTTCCTAAACTGTATAACAATGATTAATTAATAGTAAAGAACTCTCTTTTATGATCAGTCTAATTAATGTCTACTTACATCACATATTTCAGAAGGAAATGAAGTCTGTTTTACTTCATCACCTCAAGGAAATTCTTTTTAAACTTGGTTTCTTAGTTTTTGTTGTCATTGTTGTTGTTGTTGTTGTTTTTTTTGCCACTGGTAAGCCACTGGCAAAGTTTAAAGAAACCTTATAATGTTTGAACATTCCTAGCACCCACTCATTCCCCCTGGTAACTGATATACTTAGTTTTTGGAGGAGGATTAACTAGTCTTTTTATTTGTTGTTGGTTTCTTTACCTGTTCAAAAATCCCAGAAAATACCCCATGAAAGACTATTGTTACATGCTTGATTCACTTCATTTTGGAGCATAGTGTCATGTAAGACTGCCATTAATGAGGGGATTTTTAGAACACAATGTAATTCTGGTAAAAGCTCAGAGGCTTTAGTAACCACCACAGTCCTTTGTGTGCACAAAAGTTACCTCCAATGTGTGAAAAAGAGACACTCAAATCACACAGCATGCAATTTGAAAGTAACTGTTAACAGGCTGATGATAGCATAATGGGCCTTGTGCGACAGCACAAGCCTACTCATGGGTGTGTTACAGCACCTATCAATCCATGGCAGTCCACGTACACAGCCTTGCATGTACAGGATCACATCAACTCACTCATTTGCATATTCACACTGACTGTTCAAAGATTATAGGCCTATTGTGAAAATCAGCAACATAACTTCAACATTTCATAACTTCTTTCTTCTAATTCTTCTTTTTCTGGTTAAGTCTGCCTCCTTCCATAAGCTGAAGATTCTTGCAGACTGTTCCTTGATTCTCATCTTTAAATCATAATCAAATCTGCAATAGTAATGATAAAAAAAGAAAATATCTTTTTTATCAGACTAACTTTTAACAGGTCTGGAATTTCCCTTTTACAGATTTCAACCATGGAAGAAAATGTATTATTCTTTCTTTTTTTCAAAATGTATTATTGTCTATTTATTCCAAAAGCATTGCTTTAATTAGCCCTGCTTTAATGGAAACTTGCAGTGGTGTGTCCCATTCCATGACAATTAGAGTACAATTATGGCAAAGCTATTTTGAATAAAAGCCATCATAAACCAGCAGAATGGGGAATAAAAACCAAAGTTAAATCTTTGATAAATACTATATTGATATGAAAACATACATGCCAGTGCATCATTTACTAGTCTTGGGTTTAAAGGGAAGATAAACCCCAAGAACAATGTGGATTGAGTGAAAGCAGCAACATTAGTAGAACACATCAGTGAAAGTTTGAAGAAAATCGGACAATCGATGCAAAAGTTATGAATTTTTAAAGTTTTGGTGTTGGAACCTCTGGATGAGGAGACTACTAGATGTTATGACGTATGAGTGGACTACAATATCAAGAAAATATAAAGAAAATACTACAAAAATCCATTTTTCATGAAAATTACAAATTCCATCAACTAGATATTGACATATGTTAAGGGTAGCAATTATTCCCCCTGCTTTCTGAAAGCGGTTGGTCCACTGCTCTTTCATAATTCTAGAAAAGTGAATTTTTGTTGAATATCCTTTATATTTTCTTTGTATTGTTGTCCACTCATACGTCATATCCTCTAGTAGTCTCCTCATCCAGCGCTTCCAACACCAAAACTTTACAAATTCATAACTTTTGCATCGATTGTCCGATTTTTCTCAAACTTTCACTGATGTGTTCTACTAATGTTGCTGCTTTCACTCAATCCACATTGCTCTTTGAGTTTACCTTCCCTTTAACCCTAACTGCACTTTGGATTTGCTGATTGGTATGCATGATTAAGTGTTTTCTTTGTACATAAATGGTTGACTGAATTCATTAAACCAATTTCGCTCTATGTATAGCTCCTTCTATCATGATTTATATCACTCAGACATTGAATTGATCCACTTGACAGGTCTAATGTTTGTTTCATTTCCATGGACCAGCAAATAGTATGAAAAACCATATATTTCAGAATTAAAGCAGGCCTTCTAGTTCAAGAGAAAATATTTTATCTACTGGACTGGTTACCACCCCCCCCCCCCCCCAGACACACACACACACACACACACACACACGCCCTCCCTTGCCTATCTGTAAAACAACCGATGGTGGAACTAGAAACAGAATGACAGTTAACAGTGTACAGTTATCTCGAGCCTGAATATATCACAGTAATTGACTTGATTCTCTCGTGGGAAAAAAAAAAAAAAAAAAGATTTTCTGGTCTCACATGCGGAACACAAGCCTGAGATCAACTTTGCGTCGTTTTTGTCATTACGAGAACTTGCGATAAAATCTTTGAATTGTCAAGTGTAGTGTAAAACTACTGTAGCGGCCTCACAACGATCTAGAATATGTGGAGCGGAGACAGTTATCCGCGACACGCCTTGGCTTCCCCGATGCTCTCCTTTCGTTTTCCACGCCCAACGCCTCTCAATCCTTTGTTTGTGTGGTCGGAGGCAGCACTCCGAGCAAGCGAGCCGAGTCGATGTCGCAACCACAGCTGTTCGTATCAACGGCGACACAAAATACCATGTCTACATATTTAGATTAATATCCCTTTGTACACTGAAATGTCAGAGAGGCATCCATCCCCATACTCCTCGTATTCAATGAAAGATAAGGACGAAAACTTTTGTCACTTACTCTGAATTTCAGTATTTTCGGCCATTCTGAGTCGTCTGCTTCACCGTTAGCTGTCCACGCACGTTTCAGCATACAGTTACCACACTGGTTCACTTCTCAGTAATAAACTCGACGAGTGAGTAGATGAGGCAAGCGCGTAATGAAGCGACAGAACGTATGTGTGGTACCACCACTGTACAGTCGGTGGGTGTCTGCGCGTGCACGATATCACGACAGGGAAAGTACATGTAGTAGTAGTCTAATTTGGCAGACACGACCGATACTGAATGGTGAAACACAAACACAAGTGCGCTGTCATAATCTCAAAATGAAAAGTTCTAATTTAGGTCCTGTGGAACGTAATACCTGGTGCTATATTAAATAAGCAAGCCCCGTGGACCCATCTTCAAACTTCCATGCGATATCATGCGATTTACTCCAATGAGTAAGTGAAAGCTAGGATGCAGATGGGTAAGCTCTGGCACAAAAGAGTGGGCCCTCATTTGACAGTAACATTGTATGTTTGAACAAGGAGGTTTAAGAGATGGAGTTCCAACTGGCTGTAATTATTCAAACAGTTATCACTTTTCTATTGATGTACAAAAGAGTTCCACAGGTGCATCTGTGCCTTTGGTGACGGGATTTGATGCCGCCGTCTTGCTGAGCAATCTGAAGATTCATTTTGAACGTTAACTTAATGTTGGCTATAATAATATTGCTTTTTTATCTATCAAATGAAACAAAATCTCACTTAATGATAAAGCTCATTAAACAAAGGTCAATCCCTTCAAGAAATATGTGCAAAAGTGTAAATCAAAGCTGTATCATGTGAAAGTGTTTAAAACTGTACCCTCCCGAAAAGCCGGTTTTATCACTTTTCCACTTAATTCCTCCAAATAAAACTGATATGGAATAGTCTTCGAGTATAATTCTATATTGATAGATATATCAGATTAGTGGCCGGGCACGGCCAGTCGAGTAATTTTCATTTTCATTTCATCCTTTTTTGCGCACTTTCTATTCGCGCATCCCCGCGTCTTTACCATTATATACCACCTATCTTTTATAAGTAGGGATGGCGAAAAGTAAATACCATCACAACGACATATTTTCGTTAGAAAGTGGCTGATGATTATGCAATGAGACATGAGTTTTATTGTCTTCCTATCTGCGCGGCAGATCCAGTTTGCCACATGCTTCAAATACTTTCGAGTGGCGGCATCGAACGTGACTTCAAAGTCTGTTGGGAGTCATCCCAAAGAATTGGTCAATAACTCATAACACAAGGCGGATTGAAACAGTGGAAATGGAAAACTCGTTTTAAAAACACATATTATTGATATATTATGTATAATACACTTTTTTTTTAAGCAACTCACCACGCCGCGTCGCAGCTCCAGAAAGTACCACTTCTGTAACTCTCTGCTATTTTTTTTAACTCCTGAAATATTCAAGTGTTCATCATCCTTGCCTCCATCATGATTAGCACCATCTCGCCTCCCGAGATGAAGTAATTCTTCATCTCGCATCGTCATATACCTGTGTTTGGCATAATCGTCACCATTATTGCTACCCGACAATTTGATCATTAATAACAGGATTCTGATGGGGTGCCTTATTATGTAGCTTAAAGTTTACAAGAAGTAGCTATAAGTCTCTTTTCGTCCCTTCGATCCTCATTTTTATGCCTCCGCCACGAAGTATTATGTTTTCGGGTTGTCCGTCCGTTCGTTTACGCGATAACTTGAGAAATATTGACTGGAATTTTACCAAACTTGGTCCATGATGGGGCAATTATTTGATTAGATTTTGGGAGAAATCGGCCAAAGGTCAAAGGTCAAGGTCAAATAATGAAATTGTATCCGTTTACGTGATAACTCAAGACTGGATAGAGCAAATTTCACCAAACTTTGTCCGAGGATGATGTATGATGGGACAATTACATGATTAGTTGTTTTGTTGTTGTTGTTTTTTGTGAAATCGGATAGAGGTCAAAGGTCAAAGATCAAGGTCAAATTCTAAAATTTATCTGTTTATGTGATAACTCAAAACTGGATGAAGCAGCTTTCACCAAACTTGGTCCAAGGATGATGTATGATGGGACAATTAGTTGAGGAGATTTTAGTGACATTGGTAAGAGGTCAAAGGTCACAAGGTCAAGGTCAAATGCTAAAAATGTTGCTATTTCCCCCATATCTATGCTATGCCCGAAGGTATTTTATTGAAACTTAGTGTAGACATGTACTACTGCGTAAAGATTCTCCAGAGAGAGTTTCATGTCATAAGGTCAAAGGTCAAAAGGTCAAAGGTTAGGTGAAAATGTTGCAATTTCACTTTTCTCGCAAATGGTTCAATGTATCTTCATGGATCTTGGTACATATGCATGTACTGACTGGAAGGGATTATCTAGGGAATTTAGGGGTTAGGGGTCAATAGCCAGGGGTCAAAGGTCAAGGTCAACTCCTCAAAATTTTACTGTTTCCCTTAGTATACTAGTATATGCAATGCTTGCATTATTAGTTTTAAAACTTAATATATACATGTATTACCTAATGGAGATTATCTGGGAAATTTCCAGCCAGAAGGTCAAATGTCAAACGTTAAGGGTCTAAGGTCAGGTTTAGATTTAAAAAAAAAAATAAAAAATCTATTTTGTACTGTAATTACACTCTTTCTTCATACCTTGAAAATTACTTAATACATAAACTTATAACAGGGTCGGTCAGAAGTCAAGTAAAAATCCTCATTTCCCCAAATATGTGTACCTGCGCTCTCAGACAATTATAGCAAACCCAGTTTGAGGAAAGTGAACATTCAAGACATTTCTGACAAACCTGTCATATCATTATTTCGCCAGTTATGTGAAACTGTCATCACACATTGCGAAGACATTGTACTATATACCTATTGGGAGAATCATGCATTATGGCGGAGGCATCAGTCGCCATAGCGACATTTCTAGTTCTTTTTGCTTCCTATTGATGCGATAAAATACAGAGCCCCCCCCCCCCCCACACACACACACACACTGATGGTTGACTGGTCTATACAGTTCACAATTATCAATCGAATGTATATGTCAGGCTGTCACATTTCCATACACAAAGCTAAGGCTGACCGTTTTCGACATGAAAGATAATACAAAAAAAATAATAATTATGTATGATTTGTAACTTCTGCCATGTTTGCAAGATCGTGCCATTTCTAGATTTTGTTGTTGCTGGGGTGTAACTGATTAGTAATTTTATAGTTTTTTTTTTTTTTTATGTTCATGCCTTAATTCATGTCTCACATTATTTAATATCATTTATGAATTTTGGCGTCTGATATATAATGTATATTGCACAGTGGTGTGTGTAATACCACACAAGGAAATTTTAAAGAAAGTGCTGGGTTATGTAGTCTCAGGGTAATGGTGAAGTTAAAGTTTTGAAATTAATTTTATATTTACTGTGTATTGAAGATGGTTTGGGTTATGTTGATGATACTTGCTGGCTCCATACACTGTAGTGTAGTAATTAGAGGGGATATTTGTTGTTGTTGAGATGTACTCTCATAACACTTTTTTGTATACTGGATTTTTTTTTCTTTTTTATGGGGGGTGGAATGTATACCCATTTGCCAAAATATCTTTAGCTTGTTTGAAGAAAAAAATCCATCTCGTGTACGCGCTTAATTCAAATTGTATTATTTCTTTTCTTTTATGTTCAACAACTCCCTGATGTGCTTCCTTAAGTTGGTTGGAGAGGCCCAAGGGTCATAGTAATTTTGATTTTTTTTTCCAACCCGGCTCCTTCGGGAAGCTCAACAGGGAGAGCCTGACACTTTGTTTTCATGTGTTTTGTTTGTTTATTCTGTTTCTCTGTTATCACTTGTATTGTTTTGCAAATGCCGAATAAATAATAATAATAACAATAATAGTTTTTTTCACATCTCTGTCATCACAATTATCATCATTGTTGATGGTCACATAATTTCTCACGTGGGGAGGAAAACTGACCTATATAACTATGTATATAGATAGAGCTTTCTGTCAAATTACGATATACCTTACACCTGAAAAAGCACATCCTCAAACTTCATTCGTAAACAGGGAAAACACTCAATTGAGTATTATACATTTTGCAATCTTTTATTGTTTGCTTGGTCATAGCTATCTATAATCGCCTTTACACAATGACACTTTACAAAAAAAAAAATGTATACAGAAGAAATTAAGTATGCCGTCACTTCATCTTCAATCTTGATTGGTGAAATATAAAGTGAAATCAAAGAAATTGTGGTTTAGCATGTATTTTAATCAAATGAGATAACAAAATTGTGGACTTCAAAACTTTCATTTATAACTTTTATAATCTTGGATTTTGGTTGCAACAAAAGATGAGATGGTGATGTTATTAAGTCACATCACTCCCAAGAACTCACAAAAGCGCTTAAAGGCGATTTAATATGTTTGTACGAAACAACTGCATGAACTTAGAGAACAACTGTGTGCAGGCATGATAGAAGATGATGAGGCAAAATGCAGTTCTAAATAGTTTGTTTCATAAAACGCAATGTGAGACATGAATGTACCGTATTTTATTTATTTATTTTTTAGTCTAACTGAGCAATGACGTTGTGTTTCCTCTCTAATAAGAGGCCCCTCTAATAAGAGGCCCTCCTGTAAGAAGCAAAACACTTTGTCCCTCGGATAGGACATGACATGGAAGTCCCTTGTGTGAGACAGTCACAACTCATGCACGTCAAAGATCCTGCTTCATGTAAACAAAAGAGCAGGGTGCATGTAAGTGAAGTGTGGTCTCACCACACATCCAACTGGAAACCATGGAAGACCAGCGATACTATATACGGTATAGTGCAGCTGAATATCCAGCCATCTTTTTTTTTTCATTCATTCATTTCATTTATATTCATTTCCAACAATGCAAAACATTTTCATACACAAAATAACACAATATCAATACAATGTACTACCAAAGAGAAATACGTGAAGTTAGCAATACTATGCATCACAAACGCAAATGAAATTGAATTAAAATCAAAGTTGCATGAAATGGAGGAGACATGCTGAAAAGCTAAGCTTGTGTTTGCAGTCTCCTCGTGGACAAAAATAACTAAATAACATCAAGGAAGCAAGTTGCTATATATATATATATATATATATATATATATATATATATATATATATATATATATATATATATCGAGAGAGAGAGAGAGAGAGGGGGGGGGGGGGGAGCGAGAAGGGGTCCCGACCGTATCTACAGAACCAGTGTAGCTCCTTCATTATTTATTCAGTGCGAGAAGAAAGAGCATTTGTGGACGTATAGTGATCAACGTATGTGTTTATACGGTATATATATATATATATATATATATATATATATATATATATATATACATATATATATAAGTGCACAACACATACAGACCTATACAAACAAACAAACAGACGGACAAACAAGCACAAGTAACCCCTCATGTTAAAGAGAAAGAGAGAGAGAAAAAAAAAATCCATCTTCTCAGATGGAAATGACTCAAGCTTCTATTTTGTTAAGATTACCGCTATATAGTTTAGTTTTATGTCGTAATTCGCATGGTAAAACAAGAAAAAAAAAGACAAAGAATACAATTCCGTGAAGAACAAACAGTCATGTGTATACCTACCCTACATTACAACATATTATTTCCATTAACAAGACAAGCAAGCGAGCAAGTACGTATACCTGAGGCAATGAAAACGTGCTTAATTTGCAGCGGATTGATGATATTATGAATAGTCACTGAATAGAAAAGAGAACCATGAAAATGATAAAGTAAAGGACAAAAATCAAAGAACGAGCTGTTGACGGTATAGTGTCAGAGAGTTGTATGCAGAAGACAAACGCAGTGACGTATACAAAAATCACGTGGTGAAATTGTAAACTTCAAGATAAATTTGTCCCATCAGTGATTATGTTTCCGTATTGCATTTCATTATCGAATATGCATGTGACTGCTAATGGGTACCTGCTAGAATGCGAAAGTCTAAATATCGTAACAACCCTGACCTGACTGACGACAGGGCACGGTCAACTGTATACATAGTCAGGAAGAGGCTCCCTGGTTGTAATGAATAAGAAGACGTCTCCAGATTCTGTTACTGGCACCATGTATTCATTCATACACACAACAATCATGATTATGTAAAGCTTTTTCTTGTTTCGATGACATGATGTAGTGTATGATACGCATCAGCACTCATTACTTCTTCTGGCCTCATCTCTTGCGCTGGCTGTATTTTTGTTCGATTTTTTTTTTTTTTTTTTTTTGTCCTGACGTGTTTGTTAAAATTTATAGATCAGCAGATGCGATATCATTTGTACAGAAGACAGACAAATTGAAGAAAACTCATACCTCATTATCTTCACCACGCTGCTTGATAATCTATTGCTTTCAAAGTTATTTAGTTTCACTCTCCTCAAAAGATTCTCCATGAGCTACCGTTTATTTTGTCATCACCTGTGAGCGTTGTCCGCCTTCATGATTATACTCATTAGACTTAACAGTAACACACACGTGGAACAGGGGGTGACGATACCACGATTTACCTATTCATATTTCCCATATTGATCGAAAATTTCCAAATATTTCACAATGAGTATACTGGATGCATTAGATCCCTGAATTTCAATTCTACAAATGCAACAAAAAGCGCCCTCATGTGGGAGAAGTTCCCCCCCCCCCCTCCATCCCAAGACCACGAACAAGAGGGGATAGATACCATCACTGAGCCATTCACATTATCCCTGAATGTTGATTTTCTCACTTTTTTTTTCTTAATTTGAAAATTTTCGAAATATTACCAAAGAATGAGATCGTTAAATACAAAAGCGCCCTCCCCTGCGTGTCCATCTCCGTTGTAAGAAGAAGCACATGTGCATGGAACATGTAAGAGGTGACAGATGAGACGGTAAGATTGAACCATTCTCATTGTTCCTGAAAATCTATTTTTCTCATTATTCTGTTTGAACGATATACATTTTCCAAAAATTCACAAAAAGTGCACACCTGATCAATCAATTTCAATTCTAGAAATGCAAAGCCCATCCCCCTCGTGTGGGAGGGGGAGTTATACCCTTCACCCGCTCCACTCTCGCCGTATAAAGTTTCGAGTTAGTTCTGATGACAAATGATGAGATTTTTTATGTCAAAAGTCCAAACAAAATATGACAAATTAAGCTTTTTATTTTGAGTTTGATAATTCATGCATTGATACAAAACTGTACATTCACGTCGTTATTGAACATAATTAAAAAAACAATGCAAACACGGATGGGGTGTATAAAATTTTAAGCTTATAAACTGTTTATGTTGGTACAAACCAAAATCATCAGGGAATATTACTTTCTTAATAGAACATGCACTTGAAAGAAGATTATAGCAGTCGGTGATGAATGGAATACACGATGTACTTGTAATGTTGATAAAAGACAGTAAATTAATCAGTCAAAAAATTAATGAAAGAAAATGGCGTGAAACAGCATTATAGGCCTATTATGAGAGCGAGTGATGGAGAGAGGGAGGGAGGGGGGGGGGGGGTATAGAAATGCATATACATAGCACACTAAACAGCAAGATTCCTGCTCCGGTATGCTACTAGCATATAGATAATTCATTTAAAAAATAGAATGAAATAAAGATACAGAAACGTCGTCAAATGCTTTATTCGATCTGAAAAAAAAAACCCAAGGTATAAGTATCTTGCAGTAGAAAGGGCAATCAGGAAACCAAATTGATATGTAAGCTGTTAAGAATTAGAAGCATGGACCAAAGTTTTATTCGATACAATCAACATTTTATTTTTCGCGTGCACTATATACGCACCACAATCATGGCAATATAATGACTGGATTCTACCTCCAACAGTAAGGTCCAGACATTTCCCTCCGGCATTGCATTCAATTTATCACTAAAACGATCCATTTGCTCTTTGCAGATAAATTATGGGTCTCTCTTTGCAAATACAAAAAGATAAAGAAATAGAAATGTCGCTCAAAGCTTTATAATCGGCCTGAAACAGTTTTTTTTTCCAAAATTTACTTGAAGACAGTTTTTCACACCCTTACTATGCACGAATTCATATAAAGAGTTTTTTTTTTTTTCCGAATTGCCATTACAATGACACAGGGATGCGGACCAAGAGGTGTGTGTGTGTTTGTGTGTGTGTTTGTGGGGGGGGGGGGGTGATGGGGTCCAAAGGTCAATGAAAATGTCCCTCACTATTCAAGATACGTCCATACAATAAAGCAAACAAAAGTTTTATTTGACTTCAACATCTTTCTTTAAATTCTCAGTTCTTCACGTGTTATTTATACATGACTTACATTCCTGATGATATTTGAGTGCACTTTCAAGAGTTTCAAGCTAGAAGATGAAAAGAATGTGATAGCATGAAATTGGAGCCATGGAGAGAAGTTAATTCTTTAATTCACATTTTCTTTTTGATGAATGGATCTGTTCACACAAAATGTTGGAGCACAAAACGTGACATTTTATCGATGAAGCATTGCAGTTATGAAACTACGGTACACAATTATGTCATTTTATATGAATTTAAGGAAACTTTGGAAACAGCCCTCCTCCCAGATCCGCATGACATTTTTTTTTCTGTGATGCGTTTTAGAAATATTTACATAAACCTGTGTCCCATATTAGATCTACAACATTTTTCTTTAATGAGATATACCAGCATATTTCATACCATCCATACTGATACGGTTAAAGCCTGCATGCGTGATTACAGTATGTTATGCAAGGTGATAGTTCAGTGACGAAAAACTTTAAAAGAATACCATCTTCCCTGAGTTTCTAATGAATGGTAAAGTTAATTGCTTGTAGTTTCTGTACCCAGTTACTTCATAATTGCTCCTGCCTGAATTCTTAGAATATTTATTGAAGGTATTTCAGTTGCACTCTGAGTAACTTATTGAAGGTATTTCCGTTGCACTCTGAGTAACTTAAGCCTATTTTTTTTTTTTATCTCTCTCTCCCCCATCTCTCTTCTTCTCAACTATTCCACTCTTTATGTAAATAAATGTAGTTATATTATTTCACTTTATTGTGTTTCAGTAGATAAGAACTTCCAGATAACAGAAAAGTTGAGGTTCCTTGTATTTGCTAGTAAGTCATTGTTTGTCTTTTTTTAAGGGACATTATTCGTACAAGCCATGATTCCCAAAGGTCTCCTTGTCTGTGTGTGTGTTTTCAATACATGTATTCTTATTCTTATTCTTATTACTACTCTTCTTCTTCTTCTTCTTCTTCTTCTTCTTCTTCTTCTTCTTATTATTATTATTATTATTATTATTATTATTATTATTATCATCATCATCATCATCATCATCCACAACACTAGCTTTTCGTAATAATCATTGTCAAAATGAACTGTGTTTGTGATTTTTTGATTCTTTTTTTTTTTTTTTGCACCTGAGACAAAATGACCTACTAGTTGAATATTACTAAATACATTTGTTTTTTTTAATTTAAAACCACGAAACAGTTTCGTCCACAGACGAGATTAGAAATTATTGTAAATAATTTTCGTAGGACTTTTTGGAAATACCGTAACTGTTGCTAGCGTTGTGGTTGCCAGTTTCATGTCATACTATGCGATCATAATACACGTCTCTAACTAGTATAGCGACTGAATCAAAGATCGTGCTGTAAGTGAGTGTATAGCATAGAGTATAGAAGCGCACACAGTGCGCTAGGAGGGTCTACTCTCCCGGTTTTGCGTCGTACGCTCATGGGCAGGTTCTGGCGCCATTTTAGGAAGCAAAGCTAGCAACAGCGGGCGTATTTTTACGTGAACCTGAGGCTACGGTCACAACCTCCAAAATCAGCCTGCTCGGCCACCGGTCGGCGAGTTTTTAGCCAAAACCGGTCGGACAACGACCGGTGACCGACCAGTGACCGACCAGGCGCCACTGGTTTTTAGGGCATCGGTCGGTCGCCGCTGAAGTTTTAACGCGAAGTTAAAATTTCAGCGGCGACCGACCAGTTTTCACTCGCTGCCCAAAATACGCTCGGTGTCCGAGCGGGAACCGCCCAGGCACTGACCTGATCGAGCGGTCGCTGCCGAGCGATTTAGGGAACAAAAATAATAGCGACAAAAATGACAACAGCACAGATGAAAACCAAGAGAATAGATCGAGCGGTCGCCGTCGAGCGATTTAGGGACTGAAAAAGTTAAGATAAAAATGACAGAAGCACTGAAGGAAACCAGAGACTAGATGGAGAAGATAATCTAGCGCAATGTGGAAGAAGCAGGGGGAGGGATAAGATGCAAGGAAACCCCACCAACATCTCAGCATCTCAACATCTCGGCAACCAACATGAGGGACATGGAAGTCAGAGGCAACCACTTTGGGGCAAAAGAGATGAAAGCTAAAAGTTAGTGTCGATATGTTGACGTAGTTAATTATGGTTTGGTTACCTTACCATTCATTAAAGGCATATTGATTGAAGAAGAAATGAATAACAAGAGATGGGGAAAATTAAAATATGAAATTAAATTGGAATAGAAAAATACTGTCTAATATAGAAGCAAGCAAGATATATTATTTTGGAAAATTCTAATCTATTCTAATCTTTGTTCCATCTTGGGTGTTCCTCACTTTTGTTTTATTTCCTAATTTCTAGTAATTATCTGTGGTATCACATAGCCGAGGCTTGTTAGTTGATAATTTAACTCTTAGATCTTTTGCCTCGAGTTTTATCTTAATAAATTAATCAATTAACACATCACAAATCACATAGGTACATTAATAAACACAGGAAGCTCGTGAGAAATTCCGGCAGAGACCGGCGGGTGGCCGTCGGTACGCCTACGGGTCACCAGTAGATGACCTATCGATCACCTGTCGGTCGCTGAGCGATTTCGTAAAAATCGGCCGGTGGCCGGTGGGAGATCGTCCAGTTGCCGATGGGGCATCGCTCGGTGACTGCTCGGACTCTGCGCATTGCAGATCCCCATATTTCGCCAAAATTTTACTGAAAATCGATCGGTGACCGACGGGAAATCGACAGGGCACTGCTCGGTCATCGCTAGGGTTTTACAGCCTGCTCAACATCTCCAAATACTGCTGAGCGGTGCCAAAATTTCAGCAGCCGCCGAGCAGGCTACAAATCGGTCGGTCGCCGCTCTTAGTTGTGACCGTAGCCTTAATGGAGTGGTATCTGCCTTCCTTTCAGTGGTTTCTCCCTTTTATGGTACGTTCCCACTGCCGATCAGATCAACTCGATCAATCCCGATCAAGCTTTTTTAGCCTGGTCGGGCTGGCTCGGCATTGGTATTCGGGGTCGATCTACCTTGATCGGCATCGCTCCTGCTTCCTTCACGATAATTTTGGACATGTCCAAAATATTCGAGTAGGAAGCCCGAACACCAACAGCTCGGGTAGTGATCGAGAAGAGATCGTGCTGATCGGGAATCGGTCGTATAGAAATCTAGTGTGATCGGGACGGATTTTTCCCCGGGCTCAGTTCCCGATCATCTCGAGTTATACTCGAATGCTACACGATTGATTTCAGATCATCTCGATCCAGGATTCATCAGTTTCATGAATAACTCGACCGCTACACGACCGATACAGGACTGCTATCGATTGATACTCGACTAAACTCGATCATGCTTCGACCGGCACTCGATCAAATACCGAGCACTTTTTGACAGTGGTTGCAGCAGGTGCAGACGTACTTTCTTAGCACTCATTTATTGTTCAGGTATTAAGAAAAAACATATGCAGTCCTTGGTCACGTTAAAAAGTTAGACGTCGTCAGTTTCTTCATCCACTCCTGGCCCACTGAAGAAAAGAAAAGGGCCACGAAGAGAGGGAAAAGAGAACAAACCCTAAACAGCAGACATGACAGAATTAGACTCTCCAGACAAAAATACCAGAAGTAAGAAAAGAAACACAACTGAAACTGAGAAAAAAAAAAATCGGTATTCTGGTAATATGACTGTAACGTGAAAGAAAATTTTCTAGATTATATACTTTACTTATAAACTGAGAAATGTTTCTTGATTTCTTTTGCTAGCTTGTCTGTTTCAAAGTTGAAGTTGGTTACGTTGATATAAAATCTATTTCTTACGCTGACGTGTTAAAACAGTAGTTGTAACGTAGATTCATAAATGCTCAGTGACTTAATTTACTTTTATTTACGTAGATGTTACACTTTTGCTTCGCTTAATAAGGTTTTTTTTTATTATTGAGAGTTGTATGTACATTGCTTGAAGTACACCTTGATATCGATTGGCTGGGATGAGTTGACAAAAAAAAAATAAACAACCAAGATTTTCATCATTTTTTGCTAGTGTAAAATGTTATTTTATTTTCATGATAATGTACTCTGTTCCATATATCAGCACACTTCATGAATTTAGAAATTAATATGACACATGTATTTTCTTTTACACACTGTTGGGCATATATAATTTATCAATGAATACATATATATTTTTCATTCACTTTTTCATTCTTTGATAATGAGAACAATAATGACAGAGATAACACAACTCATTTGGGGTGTAGAACAGTCAATTTTTTTTTTCCAACTCTATATAATGGTGCATTTATGGGCATATAGGCCTACGTTTCATTTTAGACCAAATTAATTTCAGCCCACCTATATGTCATGCACTTATACGAAGCGTGGCGGTGTGACATTTCTTTTTTTTTTAATGAGATATCAAACTTAGATTTGCTATTCTTCACATCCAGTGAAAATATCGAATGCATATGAACGAACCTATTATAGGTATTATACATGGTGTCCCGGCAGACAGAGTGCTACAAAATTGTCTCTTATTTAAAAAGATATGAGCGACTGAATGAAATCGTTACATTATTCAATAGAAAGAACACCTCAAATTTTATTTGACACAATGATAATCAATCTTCGTGCAGGCGCTTTGATCTCCATGAAAATTTGTGATTTACAAAATCTCTAACTTTCCGCACTGATATCCTACTTGACTGAGCGATAGTGAAGCCGTAAAAACTGATAACGATTGCATCAAAAAACGGATAAAATGAATGAATACAAAAGAATGCATTTTTGGTACCTTTTTGAGTGGCTCACAAACAGTAGTGATCAGTCTTTGTCATCGTTTTTTTTTTTTTTTCAGGAAATATGACTACAGAATCGAAACGCCTGCACGAGAATTGATGATTGTGCCTGGTTTCAAAATAGGAAGTGTTCTTCTATCAACTATAGGTTTTCCCGGCCAATTTCGCACTTTATCAATTTGTCAGTCCAATTCCTAATTGCTGCATTCAATTAGCAAAATATACCAAAGATGACATGTTCGGTATAGTTCAATTTTATGATCTCTTCATTTAAATTCATATTGGAGCATTCAAATTACCTTTAGCCTCATTCTATTAAAATAACACTTTTCTATTGAAATTCGTAACACAAGCACCATTTGGTTATTCGTTTAACACTTTTTCTATTGAAATTCGTAAAACAAGCACCATTTGGTTATTCGTTCATTCAGTTTAGAATGATATAGTCACGTGATCACGGACATGCTGCTCTCGTTCATTCCAAATCATTTTTTGGCAATCAATTTAACATCTTTTGCAGTCGATTTGGCACGCATGTTTATGGTTAGCTTCTTTCTTTATTTTCTTAACATAGTTATTGTTTTCCAAGCGTCATTACATATCATATTTTCGTACTCATTTCAGAGATTTTGGCAACATTTTTTTTTTCTTTAAGGTGCTTGGTGACTCTTCAATTCCGAAGATAGTGCAACATGTGCATGGCCACAACTTATCTCGCCGTTGTGCGCTTTATTCCTTGTGTCGGCCAGCTGTAGGAAGTCAAGGTTATAATCATCAAATATTCCTATAATTCGTTTTCTGTCCCCTTGAGAAATACGTCTGTATCTAACTTGTGCCGTCATGACTGTAAGAAGATGAAGTTAAACTAGAGTATTGGTACATGTAGGCCTAAAATGTCATGTATGAAAGAAAAGGGGCGTTACAGAACAGCAAAGTTATATAATATGGTCAAAAATACGATACTTTTACTGCTTAACAGTGTGTGGATGAAACAATAAGTCACGTAGAAATACCCTCTTAAATGTTATCACCTTTTCAAAAAAAGGAATGACATGACTTTAATTTCAATGAACATGTTAGGAATTTGACAGCCCATACGCGAAATTGAATGACTGAAATATCCCTTTCGCCAGTGCTGGCGAATCTGAATGACTGAAGAGCACGTGCCAATTTGAATGCCCGTTTTACGAATTCGAAAGGCACATGTGCAAATCTCATTGATCGGAATGCTAAATTGAACGAACAACTTGCAATTTTGAATGACCAAATGTGCAGTGATGAGGATTTTCGCTAAATTGAATGAACCTTTCATCAAATGGACTGACAAAAGGGCGAAATTGGCCGGTAAAACCTACACTAAAGATAATCATTTCTGTCGTTCATTCATGCTTTTGCAATTACAATAATAGTCAGTTTGTAGCACTCTTTTTGGCCACGCCGTATTCAAGCAAAAATACTGAGTTGTCTCATACAACCAAACGAATACTGTAACCAATTCTTTCTTCACCCGATCACTGTACGAACCTGCCGACCCGTTGCGAGTCATGTAGAGCTGGTCTAGGAAGTCTAGTAGAAATCGAGTATTGACCGTGTAGCGATCGTGTATTGATTGTGTGTATATCGGGATGTTCGAGTAGAGATCTGTGTGGCTGTCGAGGAGAGATTCTGGAGATGTCGAGAATGGTCGGATGCGGATCGTAAAAGATCGAATAGCGGTCGGGAAGGGATCGTGTTGAAGGACGATCGAGCATTTGGTCGGGATTGCTCTGGCAAAAATAGATGATCGGGATTGATCTCGCTTGATCGAGTTGATCTGATCGGCAGTGGGAACGGGGTATTAGGGAGGCATACAGGGTAATAGGTGCGTCAACCAAGATTGCTGTCGTGGGAACGAAGGTAATCTTGAAATGGAAAGAAAAAAATACTAGCAAATGGAATGACTACAGTGATTAGAACGAGTCAACTTTGTTTCATGCATCCTTATTACTGCAACGAAGCATTTTGTCACACTCGTCTTATCATGTATAATAGATTTCAATACAAATTTCCTATGCATACAATCAATGCTTGTCTATGTTACGCGGTGATCCTGTTAACGGTTATAGTCGTTCGCATTGACCTCATAGACAGTTTTTTCTCCACAGATTTAATGCTTTGTTGAGATAAACGTCAGCAATGAGTAACGTTAAGTCTTTTTTTCGTATTGCAAACGAAATTTTGAAATGCAAGGAAAAATACTAACAAAGGAATAACTACAATGATTAGAACGAGTCAACTTTGTTACATGCATTTTGGTTACAAGAAAGAAATTAGTCATAAAATTTCGTCTTGTCACGTATAATAGATATCAATACAGATATCTTCTTATGCTACAATCAATGCTTGGCTATATTAAGTGGTAATATACATGTACTTCTCAACGGTGATAGTCGTCTGCATTGACCACCAAGACAGTTTTTTTCTACGAGATAAACGTTAGCAGTGACTAACGTTGTGTGTGTGGGTTTTTGTGGGTTTTTTTTTTTGCATTGCTCTAGTGCGTATGCTTGCTCAGCGTGTCTATACAGTTTCTCTGACTCCACTACCATTATCGTGCTTAATTGACATTGCTTTCCGTCAGTGTACAAGCTAAAAGATGCTGTTTTAGTTATTTGTTAAAAAAAAAAATAAAACAGGAAGAAACTTCATTGATGTCGTTTTATGGGCATAACTAATCGTACTGCGAGTTTTGTGTAGGATTATGTAGGCCCATAGTGCTGAACACATCACTGCAGTCCGCATTTTGTTCATTGATTTATAGTTCAGCCCAAACTGGTGGCTGAGAGCAGACAACCGTGTCTTCTCTATGACGAGATTCTTGTCTAGTTCCTTTTTCCACTCCATTACTTGTGACCTTGACTTAGGTCCATGTTTCGTATCAGACATATATGTACATTTTTTCTTTTGTTTTTGTCTTGTCTTTCTGTTTCCGGGATCTTTCCCGTGGAGTTTCGTTTGTACTGTATGTTTTTCTTGTGGAAAATTTATCAGCAGTTTCCGTTCACACAAAACACTAGCTGTATACGAGTACTCAAATAGCACTTTTTTACTTCTGATAGAATTAAGAAATCTCTTGTCTTTCACCTGGTTTACTAGAAGAACATTCTTGTGTACCACGCTCCAGAAGCATTTCTTATATTCTTTATTGATAAGATTCCTCTTACATATGCATTTGTTTGAATTAATGCATGACTCACCCGTTTTCGTAACGGCAATTTGCATTTTTGGCGTCAGTTTGTTGCTTGGTATCGCAATCTACCAACTGGCATTTCTCGCTGTTTACGTTTTACACCAGCTTGTCTTAAATGTCTCTTCCTATAATGGCAATGTCAGGTATTTTCTGCTTCCTTGTGAAATGTTTATATGCTACTTGGCAACGAAATCTCCCCATTGTTATTCACACGGTGTTTCCGATTCTGGCAAAGTATGTCAAAGTGTCTCTTTGTTTAGTACTAATGTCATGCTTTTCTCGTATTTGCAGTGTCAATATGTTACGCGATGTACATTGGAACCTCCCAACAGGTGTTATTTTCGTATGTCACATGTTTGGGATCCATGCCTCGTTTGTTTCTCCGTCCCGCAAGAAAGTGGTAGTTTCTTTGCTGTCAACTTGCCCTCCCCCACTAGTTGTAATCTAACTCACAATGGCTAATGACGTTAATATAAACTCCTCATTTAGGACCGAGATTTCAGATTGTACTGACAACCCTGGCTTTTTACGGTCAATTTATACGGCCACACCTGAGTTGCAATTTGATTTTGATCCCAATGATCGGTTAGTTTACAACATCACTACTAATTATCACTCTGTGAATGAAATGATTGAACAAATGCAAAAGACTTCCACAAGTGAACTTCTTCTTTTGCATTACAATATCAGAAGTCTTAATAAAAAGATTGATCAGCTGCAAATATTTTTAAACCAAGTGAAATCTGATTGTTCTGTTATTGGTATCTCAGAAACTTGGATAAACAATTTGCCGTCCTCGTTTTTTTCTATTCCTGGGTATACATTTCATTCGAATAATAGGCTTGATAGGAAAGGGGGTGGTGTAGGATTTTTTGTTACAAACAATTTGAAAGTTAAAATATTGAAAGATTTGAATATAATGTGTGATAGTTTGGAATGTATTTTTATTGAAATCGAATTATCAAAACAAAAGAATATTGTAGTTGGTGAAGTATATAAGCCACCGTCTTCCAATTTCCGGGACTTTCTTGATGCTTTTTCTGATTTGTTGCTAACGCCTTCCCTATACCAAAAAAATATTTTCATTATGGGAGATTTTAATTTGAATTTGCTTCACTACAGTGAAAATGTTCACTGCCAAGAATTTTTAGATCTGATGTTATCCAAATACCTTATACCGTTAATAAGAAAACCTACCCGTGTGACTGACACATCATCCACGTTGATAGACAATATTTTTTGTAACAATATTTCATCAGTATTATCTGGTGTCATAGTATCCGACATATCTGATCATTTCCCGATATACGCAAAGGTTCCTCTCGCGAAAAGTTGTTGTCTTAAGTCTCAAGGATTTACTTTTCGAGATTTTTCTGAAGGAAACATCGATAGACTCAGGGAGAGATTGTTGATTGCTAACTGGGATGAAGTCTTTGGTATTGATAATGATGTAGAAACTGCATTTAATATTTTTTTGGATAAATTTTCACTGCTTTATGACGAAATTATTCCTTTACGACAATCCACCCGTTTTACCAATAAAAAAGCACCAAGAATGCCTTGGATCACCAAATCCCTCCTTAAGTCTATCAATCATAAGAACAATTTATTTTGTAAATATAAGAGGAATCCAAATGATAAAACGAAAGGTAAATATGCTCGTTATCGTAATATTCTTACAACTACTTTGAGACTTGCTAAGAGGAGTTATTTCACAAGGCAGTTTGACCTTTACAAAAACGATACCAAGAGCACGTGGAAGGTGATTAATAAAGTTCTCAGAGTTAAAGATAAACCAGAACAAGTCAAGGAAATATCCCAGCATGGTATTTTGATCCAAAATCCGATACATGTTGCTAATGCGTTTAATGATTTTTTTGTTGATTTAGGCCCCAATCTTGCTAGTAATATCCCAGTAACAGATAAAGAATTTCATTATTTCTTATCTGATCCAAATCCTCAATCTATGTTTTTTACTCCCATCCAAGAATACGAGGTGAGGGATGTAGTTCTTAAGTTAAAAGCAAAAAAGGGTGCTGGACATGATGGTATTACGAATTTTTTACTGAAAAATATTATATCCGCAATATTGTCTCCTTTAACATATATATTGAATTTGTCCCTTGCTACTGGCGTAGTGCCTAGTCAAATGAAACTTGCCAAAGTTGTTCCGGTTTATAAAAAAGGTAATAAACAAGATGTAAGTAATTATCGTCCTATTTCTCTT
The DNA here is from genome assembly GCF_964275005.1 of Diadema setosum. Classification (NCBI taxonomy): domain Eukaryota; kingdom Metazoa; phylum Echinodermata; class Echinoidea; order Diadematoida; family Diadematidae; genus Diadema; species Diadema setosum. The sequence goes on from NC_092705.1 coordinate 19,468,952, forward strand.
TTGACGGCGATTTCTAAGATTCTTGAATATTTGATATATTCTCGTGTAATTAAATTCTTAAATGAATGTAATATCTTTTGTGAGTCTCAATTTGGATTTAGGAAAAAACACTCTACTACTCACGCTGTGCTTGCTTTTATAGATAAAGTAGCCCACGCTATAGACGACTCATCTCATACTGTTGGTATATTCCTGGACCTGTCCAATGCCTTTGACACTATCGATCATGGTATTTTGTTATATAAACTCTCACATTATGGGATACGTGGAAAGGCCTTGGACTGGTTCAGGAGCTATTTAACTAACAGGAAACAGTTTGTAAATATCAACGGATTTAGTTCCAGTCTAAAAACGTTATCTTGCGGGGTCCCTCAAGGATCCCTTTTAGGCCCACTTTTGTTTATTCTTTATATAAATGACTTTAGAAATTCATCAAATGTTTTATCTTTTCTCCTTTTTGCCGATGATTCTAATATTTTCTTTTCACATCGAGATCCAACAACTCTTTTAGAAGTAGTGAACAGAGAATTAATGTCGGTTCAAATGTGGATTCAAGCTAATAAGTTATCTCTTAATGTAAACAAAACTGTTTATATGTTATTTAGTAACTCCGTTACGCATTTGCCTGGCGACATAAAAATGAATAATGATTGTTTGACTCAAGTTGAATCGTCCAAATTTTTAGGTCTTTATATTGACCATGAATTAACATGGAAACATCATATAGATTATTTGTCTAAGATGCTTTCGAGAAATACTGGGATCTTAAATAAGCTAAAACATTTTTTTCCCAAGTATATTTTAAAAAATTTATATTCAACGCTTGTTTTACCCTATCTCAGTTACGGTATACTTGCCTGGGGCAACTGTGCCAAATTACACATTGATAAAATTTTCAAACTACAAAAACGGGCTATTCGTTCAGTTAATCTAGCCGATTTTTATTGTCACACGAATCATTTTTTCTTTGAAAACAGACTCCTTAAGGTTGCTGACTTGTTTTTATATAACTTAGGCACATTTATGTTTCAGTTATCAGCCAACGGCTTGCCTGACATATTTACCCACATGTTTCAGAAAAACTATGCCGTCCATGCTTACCCGACAAGACAAAGAGATTCATTTCACCTTCCACGTACTCGTACACTCCTTGCTCAAAAAACAATTGTTTTTACCGGACCTAAATTCTGGAATGATCTTCCCACCGATTTAATCAATTGCTCTAGTATGTTTATATTCAAACAAAAATTGAAATCAAAGTTAATAAATGAATATAATCAGTCTGATTAGAATTTTTCTTTGATATGTTATCTGCAGTATCCTTATTCAATGTATGATGAATCAACCTGCAGTTTATGATTGTTTGCTTCTGGTTTATGCTCCCATTATATAATCACTGCATCCGTACCATTGTAGTAACATATTGAACTCGTTATGAATTTGATTCTAGATATGTGTGAGTATATACTTGTGTTTCTATATGCTAAATTAACTTTTTACCCTGTTGTTATTCCTTAGGTTCTTGGTTTTTTTCCTTTTCTTTTTCATCTCTTTTATTTTCTTTTTCCTTTGTACCTTGATAATCTAGTTTTTATATAGTTTCCTCATTGTTACTTTGTGTCCTATCTCCATTGAATGCATATCAAATTTACACTGGTATATTTTCTTGGAACCTGCGTTTACAAGCTTTGCTTTTGCGGTTCCATCATATTTCACAAGTTATAGAGAATTGTCTTATGTACATTATATACGCTGACACACTTTCTGTCCATGCCCCGATTTATAACATATTTTGTATCTTGCTTGGTTTGTATTCTTTTTAGTGTATTTTGATGAAATGTATATCTCATGTGAAATATGAAAATAAATATGCTGGAACTGTTTACTGTGTCTCGAGTGTAAGACCGGTGCAGTTTCAGTTATTCAATTCAATTCAATTCAATAGAAGTACTTCGGACCTCATTACAACTTTTAGAAGTATCATTTCCTCCTAAGAACGAAATATAGATAAAGTAATTCAATTCATTATCAAATCTGCAGTCCCTCAAAATTCGAGCTAACTATAATTTAAACCATGCATGGTGTTAAACAGTTTGATATGGATGAGAGTGCCCGCAGCTTCGAGCCCTCTCTCCCTCTCTCTCTCTCTCTCTCTCAACTCTTCTGGTTAACAATGTAGGCTAATATGCCATGATTTCCCACAGAGCAACCCATAAAAATCATTGTAGTCGGTCAATAAAATTATCCTTTGTATACAGTCTTATACAGAAAAGCTGAACACTCATTTCTTCTTTTGGGGGTTATCTTTATTTTTTTATTTAGACCCCTATTTATTTTTTTTTTTTCGCGGGGGTACCTTGGATGGGGTAATGTAGACCTCTTAATATGTGTGAAATTTTCACAGTGTGTTGGCACTTTAAAAATTCATGAATTGTATGTCTCTTTTTTGTGTGCTGAACATGTTGTTATCCTTGGGTCGCTGTTTATAATTATTTTCAACGACACGCATGTCAAATTTCACATATTTTTGTACATTCTGTTGAAAAAAAAAAAGTGAAAATAAAATTTGAATTAACGTATTGGACCAAACGGACGAGTGGTATTACTTTTATTATGTGTTGTACGCACGGACATGGGCAGAACATCCCTTCAGTCGCTGAATCATGTACCGTCCTGAAGTTATCAACATTCTTCTTCTTAGTATTATCATTATCTTCTTTATCGTAATCGTTATCTTCGTCGCCGTCAATTATTTTCACATTACTGATCCCCGCCTAAAAACAACGTCTCTTGTTAATTATAACATGAATGTTGATTATTCTTGTTCTAGTAAAGTGGACTTGTCTACACCATTGCCCTCCCTCCCCCCTCCACCCCGTCGGAGCTTTTGGATTTTTTGCATAGAAATTCAACAATCTCAGCACCAACTTTGGCTGGAATTTAAAATGTTTATAATCAAAGAGAAAACATTCTGGGACAATGTGATTGGCTGAATCATGGTATCTGCAGTCACCTCTTGATCCACGTTGTCATGGTCTTCACGGTGCACTCTGTATTTGAGGTCGCGAGTGGGGCCCGGAGGAGGGGGGGGGGGGGTATGTCTTCCTCCCACACGAGGGAGCTTTTCTATTCTCAAAATTGATATTATACGAGTTGGTGCACACTTTGGTGGAATATGTGCGATTTTTAATAAAAAGAGGAAATGTAGGGAAAATGTGAATGGCTAAACTCGTTATTGTTCGTGACCTCTTTATCCAGGATCGGCATATGAGTGTCTTCAATGTGTAAGTTTATGAGAGGTGGCTCGAAGGGGCCGGGGAGGGAGCCTATGCATTTTCAGAATCAAAATTCACACGAAGTGATGCACGCCTTTGGTGGAATATTTGAGAATTTTCAATAAAAGATTTGAATTCTTTTGAACATGCTTTAGCACTGCAGATACAAGCTCTATCAATAGTGCTAAAAAATAAGAAAAAAAATAAGGATACTATATAAATTTGAAAAAAAAGGTCTGATATAAGGCCAACAGAGCAGGAGAAAAAGAGCGAAAGAGATCTATAGGAAGGGAGGGATGGAGAGATCGAGAAACTCGAACTTTTACGGACTGATACAGGCTCGAAAATGATGGACATTTCTTCACTTTTTTTTTCTTCTTATTTTTAAGTAACAATGATGCTTCTAAATGGAATTTTGAGGTCTTAAACAATGCTTTACCGCTGTTTGCCCCCTTAAACAAAGAAAATTAAAGGGAGGTCACGTATTATACGCTCGCGATTATCCAGCGGTTTGCTTCCTGAAATGGCCGCTGTTGGGCTCCATGCACAGAACTCTGTAAGAGTTCTGTGGCTCCATGGCGTACTACACCTCTTTAGTTGTTGTTGTTCGTGTATATTGGTGCTTTTTAATCAGTCTATCTGCGCCACGTCTTCTCCATACTTTAGTATTAGGAGTCCATGAAAGAGTTTATGAGCTCAGTTCGGTTGATCACGTCACGCTCACTCTGTTCTATAGGTTTCGGCTTACCTGTCATGACAAGTGGTAGTGTGTGAGATCAATTTTCCTCCACAGTAAATAGTGCAGTATGTGCAGTGCATCTATATGCAAATATATTATATAGATAATGATTATACTCTTCTTTTTTTTTTTTTCATCTACTGAATTATAAGTTGTGTGTATTTTAGCAAAACGTATGTGCACACAAAGTGTGCGTATTATACACGGGTGTGAAATGATGCCTTGTACCATGCCTCCCCTTTTTGCTCCCAAGTGGTGATAACCGAATTACATAAGGTTGAAAGAGCTAAACAAACCGAGATAGGTGAGTTTCGTCAACTGTTCATCTCAATAGCACAAGAACCAGTGTTCATCTTCTTAGGATATATAGGAATAGGTATAGTATAGGAAATGAAGAAAGAATTCCTCCGGTGCGGTATGCCGGTAATGAACCCCAAATAACATGAATAATATAGAGCAAAAACAGATTTTTTCCCCCTTCTATTGTCTTTTATTTGTTTTGTTTTGTTTGATTGTTTTGTTTTTTATGTATACCAAGAAGGGTTAGGGCTAATTGCAAGCATAGGGTATACATTTCTAGAGCAGTGGACGCCATTTGTAAGCTGACTGGTATGCGTATATAGGCTGGAATCCTCGGTACGACAATCTTTGATATGCAAAAATGAATCATCACACAACAAAGAGAATTAAGCGGGATACGATTCGGTTACCAAGGGGACAAGGAAGGCAAAGTTCTGTAAGTTGGCTGGGTTAGTATCAACTGTTGCAAGGAATGGGATTACTCCGGGCAGCAACACAATGTGTATACATACGAGCTGTACTCACTAAATGGCTGCAACATCAAGAAGTTCCCGGACTGGCAAACAGAAATCTTCACCAGGTCAGACAATCATTACCTGCGGATTGTTAAAGAGGAAATCGAGTCCAAATATAAGCTAGTCTGATAAAAAAAAAAGTAAAATCTTAAAAGTTCAACGGTAAAAAATTTGACTGAAATCGGAAGAAAAATAAGGAAGATTTTTTTTTCTTGATGGGTTGAACATTGAATATGTATACAGGCTAGTGAGACCTGTTATACAAATTACAAAGAGAAAAAGTTATTATATAGACAGAATTGCGACTGTGCCAAATTTGTTAAATATGTACCAAAGTTATACTAGTACTTACTCCATGGTTGACCGACTTCTGGCTTTTAATTTTCAGCAGTCACTGGCTTGAAGTTCTTTTTTTAATCAAGTCGCATTTCTGTCTGTAATTTTAATATTTAAAAATGTATGCAGATACAAAATAATGTTTGTGCGGAAATGATATAGACAGGTATTGTGAATAGATACTATAATGTTTTGTGGGATATAGGCGTCTGTTAACTTGATCCCTTTATAGGTGACAGCTTTGGTGTCTTACAAAACAAACACAGAAATATTTAAAGTTTGAATTTATATAATAAGAATCTATATCATTTATAAAATACAAACCATATATATATATATATATATATATATATATATATATATACATATACATATATATATATATAATTATATACACATCATTACGAATTTATATAATATGCGTAATGATATGATATAATTATCATTGCGCATTTATATAATATAAACCCACTTATATATCCTTATATAATATTAACCCATACTGGGCCGGGGAACCTTAGCAGCTTCATATAGATCATTATGAATTTATATAATATGAACCCACATGTATATTATTACAAATATTTTAGAATGAACCATTTTAAATTGTTATGAATTAATGAACCCAATATATATATCGCTACATCCCTCATTTCACATAACAAACCACCCATCCTCATTAACAACTCATGAATTTATATAAGAATACGCATAATGTGGGGAAAATTATCACTAGATAGATCTCCATTCAAAACAAACAAAGAAAGAAAGAAGAAGAAAGATGGTTGGGCGGATTCCTCCCCGTTCGCCGCAATGAGTGGACGTGCATGAACCTCGCTCCAGCGCCACACACCACAGTAAAAGCACACACACCCAGGAACCAGACATCACCGACAACACCAGCACCCGAACCCCCACAACACCAGCGCACCACCAAGATGAAAAAAAAATATCAGCAAGCACCAACTGAAACAACCATTCACAGATATTCCAAGAGCAAATCAATCAGTCAGAAATGAAATCTAATGAAAAGTGTATTGTAACATATACAGAATAGGAAATGAATATGCACCATGTTTAATACCATCCAGAATTAAAAATGCAACTAAAACAACCATTCACAGATATTCCAAGAGCAAATCAATCAGTCAGAAATGAAATCTAATGAAAAGTGTATTGTAACATAATGAATATGCACCATCTTTAATACCGTCCAGAATTAAAAATGCAACTAAAACAACCATTCCACAGATATTCCAAGAGCAAATCAATCAGTCAGAAATGAAATCTAATGAAAAATGTATTGTAACATACACAGATATTCCAAGAGCAAATCAGTCAGAAATGAAATCTAATGAAAAATGTATTGTAACATATACAGAATAGGAAATGAATATGCATCATGTTTAATACCGTCCAGAATTTGAAAGAAAAAAAAAAACAAACAAACAAACACCATTAGTCTAGTACCGTACAGAGTATGAAAGAACAAAAAAAAAACACAAAACAACAACAACAAATTTAAACAATATGCAACCATGATTAGTACCGTACAGAATATGAAAGAACAAAGAGCGAGGTTCATGCACAACTGATTTAAACAATATGCACCATGTTTAGTACCGTACAGAATATGAAAGAACAAAAAACAAACAAACAAACAAACAAACAAATGAAAGGAGTTTAAAACTACGTGTACACCCCTCGTGTTGCTATACTCTTACAAATCCCACTGAAAATATAAAAACACAACAATGGAAATAAATACCCTCTTTACAAATCATATTGACAAAAAAAACAACTACATCATTATGAAATGAAAAAAAATGACGCTGACAGATCACGTGATATTAAAATATGAAAATAATACGAGGGAAAAAATGAAAATAATACGAGAAACTTCATAAGATTACAAGCCTAAGCAAGAAAATTTAATTGAAAAAGAGAATTGAATAGAAAACTGTTGATAAAGCTAAAAGAAAAATCCCTGCCTCCTCATAATTCTCGAGATATGAAGATTTTCTTTCCTTTTTTTGACAGAAATTGTCCAAATATTTCACCATGTTGAGGAATAAATTCCACTAGCTGTAATACAAAATACGTGTACGTATGAAAATAATACAAAAAACTTCATAAAATTGCAAGCCTAAGCAAGAAATTGAATTGAAAGAGAGAATATAATGGAGAACTGTTGATAAAGCTAAAAAAAAAGAAGTGTTCAGAAGAATTTTTATCAAATTTTAAACTTCATAAACTTGCTCAAACTTGACTTTGATGTTATTGGTTTATCTGAAACCTGGCTCAAAGATGCCGACAAACTGCCTATATACCAGGTTACAACTCTGTGTGTTATAATAGACGTGGGAAATTAGGTGGCGGAGTTGGTTTGTACATAAAGGACTCTTACTCCTATTTTGAGAGACCTGATTTGGTTAGTGATGATGGTATGTGTGAGTCTGTTTTTATTGAGATTTGTCAATCAGTAGGTAAAAATATTGTGATAGGCACTATGTATAAGCCCCCAGGTATAAATACGCATAACTTTAAAGGCATAATTTACCATTTGCAGATGAAACAAAAACCCAACATTAGTGCTTTAAAATACAAAATTGTAGATCTAAAATGTGAGTTAGGGATAGAAACAACCACTGTAAAAATTTGAATCCATATAATCGATGTTAAGTATTGTTAAGTATAACACAAAATGTGAACAATAGTTATAATAAGAATGCTTCCAGACTAAACGGTATACAGTTATGGTTTATTGAGAAGCATGCTGATATCTCCCCATATTTTAGGCTTTATTGCAAAAATTTTATATGGTAGGATGTTTTGTGATACAACAGACCTACACATATGCATCAAATGTGATATCTTGAACATTTTTGAAATCACTGCTCCCAAAGGTAAACTGGAACTTTAATGCTACTTTTGATTTAAAGATCTCACCGCTACTGAAAGAAAACAAATTAGTTTATATTATGGGTGATTTTAATATTGATTTATTAAAATATAGCACGGATAATGATGTAACTGATTTTGTTAACACACTTTTTAGTAACTATTGTCTCCCTCTTATAACGAGGCCTACACGCATTACCAATGCCACTACTACTCTGTTGGACAATATTATTACCAACCAGTTCAATAAGCCTATTCAAAGTGGACTGTTGTATTGTGATATTACTGATCATTTACCTGTTTTCCAGCTAACTGATCTAAATCAAATAAAAAGTGACAGACCAAGAAGTGATATTTATGTGAGAACTGTAAACAAAGACAGTATTGACGCTTTCAGGAATGAACTTGGTTCACACTGTTGGGATAATTTGTATACTATGGAAAATGTTAACGAAGCTTATGATTATTTTGAGTCTGTTCTGTCAGAGTTATATAATAAACACTTTCCCCTAAAGAAAAAAAGTCGGTGTGCAAGAAAGCTTAATCCCCGGATGACTGACAGTATTTTACGTTCTATCAAATATAAAAATTTGTTATATAAGAAATATATGCGTAAACCAAGCAACTTTAATGAGTTAAAGTATAAACGTTTTAGGAATACTCTGAATGCTACAATAAGAAATGTGAAGAAACAATATTTTGAAAGGAAATTTGTTGCATATATATATAGAAGTAATATTAAAGCAACTTGGAATCTCATAAATACACTTTTGAATAGAGGTGGTAAATGTGTTACTGATATGCAAATGAAATGCAATGGTGAATTAACTACTGACTCTCACAAAATTGCAAATGCTTTTAATTCATATTTTACTCAGGTTGGTCCAAATCTTGATAAGTTGATACCACAAAATAATTCTAACTTTATGAGTTATCTGGTGAACCCTTGTTTGAATACCATTTATTTTCATGCAACATTTGAAGCAGAAATATGTAGCATTGTCAACTCTTTTCGGAATAATACTGCCTCTGGAATTGATGATTTCAGTCCTCGTATAATCAAACATACAATAAAAGAAATCAGCAAACCGTTATGTCATGTATTCAATTTATCTTTATCATCAGGAGTCTTTCCAGATAAATTGAAAATTGCTCGTGTAACCCCTGTGTTTAAAAATGGTGACAAATGTGAATTGTCAAATTACAGACCGATTTCAGTGCTTCCTTGTTTTTCGAAAATTTTGGAAAGGATTGTCTACAACCGTGCTGTTAAGTTTCTTGATCAAAATGATATTTTGGGTAGTTATCAGTACGGCTTTCGCAGCAACTATTCAACTTCCATGGCCCTAACTGACATTGCGAATAAGATTGTTGATACCTTTGAGGAAAATTCCTTTCTTATTGGTGTTTTTGTTGACTTGTCAAAGGCCTTTGACACAATTAATCACAATATTATGTTAGCTAAACTTAAGCACTATGGTTTTAGAGGTGTAGCATACAATTGGTTTAAAAGCTACCTCTCCAATCGATACCAATGTACAAAATGAACAGTTGTATATCAGACTTAAAGAAAATATTATGTGGAGTTCCACAAGGGTCTTTATTAGGACCACTGTTGTTTATATTATACATAAATGACATTGGAAATGTTTCTAATTCCGATACCTCATCGTACATATTATATGCTGATGACACTAATATATTGTTCAGTGGTAAGGATCTTCCTTCTTTGCAAGATCAAGTAAATAGTAGCCTTTCAAAATTGTGTACATGGTTTCAGGCAAATCGATTATCTGTTAACCCCCGCAAATGTAACTTTATTGTTTTTAGTAATCGTAACAAATCATACGACACTGATTTTGTTAAAGTGGAATTGAATGATGTTCAAATTCCCAGGGTAGAGAAAACTAAATTTCTTGGTGTTATTTTAGATTCAAAATTAACATGGAAACCTCATATACAAGAGACAGAGAAAAAAAAATATCAAAGAGCATTGGTATTATATCTAGACTAAGCTACATGTTACCTACTGATGTATTACGGATGTTATACTCCACTCTTGTTTTGCCCAATTTGTCTTATTGCAACATGGTGTGGGGAAGTACTTTTCAGTCCAGTCTAAAGAAATTGACTTCAAAGCAAAATAAAATAGTAAGAGTTATACATGGAGCGAACCCGAAATCTAAAGCAGACCCGTTATACTCAAAACTAAAATTGCTTACTTTGAAAAATATCACCACCTATCAGCAATGTATTTTTGTATATCAGTGTGTCAACAAACTTATGCCTGACCATTTTGTTCAATTGTTTGATATCAATCAGAATGTGCATAATTACAATACACGTTCCTCGTCATTAATGCATTTGCCCAGACCCAGAACCATGTCTTACCAACACAATATTCGTTTTATGGGCCCCAAGAAATGGAACAATTTATCTAAAGACATAAGAAATGCACCATCTCAAAATTGTTTTAAGATAAGACTCAAGAAAAAGTTGTATTCATCCATATAAGATAGTTTATAGTGAGGGCTGCTAAATTTCTCTTACTTATAATAGAATGAAATACATGTACATGTATGTACAATGTTGCCTTGTTTGTTTTAGTATTACTGTGTACAAGTGTGTGTTTTAGGTTCTCTTTACCTCTCCTTAATGTATTTTTTCTTTCTTCTCTTTTCTTTTCTTTCTCTTTTTCCTTCTTTCTATCTGTTTTCCCTCCTGCATCCCTAGCTTTAGTCTCTTGTGTATCTGTACTTTGTCTTGTAAATATGTATATTAAAAAAAAAAATGTCTTTTTAGCTATGTTTCAATCAGATTCAATCTACATTTTCAAATGTTAAAGGTGCACTCACTTCAAGCTGTGCTTACTGAGTTGTCACCTCCAGTTTGTCATTACTGAATTGTTACTGCTGTTACACGAATTGATCTGGAAATAAATGTTCTATTGAATTGAAATGAATTAAATACAATGGAGAAAATTGAAGGGAAGCAGAACGTATATTCGTGATAATCCAGCGGTTTGCTTCCTAAAATGGCCGCTGTTAGGTACCATGGCACTGTAGTATTGTATACTACTACACCTGTTTACGCGAGAGTAGACAAGACCCTCTTAGCGCACTGTCTTCTACGCTCTTCTTACTAATCATCGCATCGAGTGTGCTCCAATTCATTCTTTCTCTCATACCCTGCGGAGTTATCGTAGTTCGTCCTCAAAATGAAGCCTGTGGCCGTAGATGAAATGTTTCCAGAAGGGTCTGGACCCTATGTAGATCTCGAGGAGGTAAACAGAAGTATTAAGACCTTATTCGTTCTTTTTATTGTACAATATGGACCTGAAAACTCTACAATTAAAGCTGATATAGGCCCTAGTTTCTATTGTAGGGTCTGTGGCATCGATGCGTTGTTTCTGAGATCTGGCGTCATCGGTACTGTTTTGTATGGTCCCACCCCTATTAAATGGCGTTAGTTAAAGTAATCACACATTGTAATAGTGCCGAGATTGCACAGTGTACACGATTATTGTTAACTTTTTATGTGTTACCCATCCATGGTGTAAACCCCCTGTTTGTCACATTATTCAGAGACACTTCTCGGAAGGACTCCCTAATGTCCCTCGACTAATTTAACCATAAATACAACCCTACCTAACCCTAAACCCTTACCCTGGCCTAAGTCCTAACCCTAACCCTAGGACCTACCCTAACTACACGCAGCCGCTGTCGCGAAGAAGCAGCTTTGCGACAGCGGCTGCGTGTAGCTAGGACCTACCCTTGCTTGCTAATGCACGGGTGCATGCGTACTGCTGTGGGGCCTATTTCACAATTTTGCCAGACATTTTTCTTTTTAAATCTAGGGATTTTCTATGTAGAAATCACTTTAGTTAATTTTTGTTACTTGTCCTTTAGTGTAGCTGATGTAGTGACCTTGGTCTTGGTCCATTGGACATGTATGGATGTGAATAACATCACAGCCCAGTTGCTGTATCGCTGTGCTTTGCACAGCGTCTGATCGGGCTATGATGTGATACTGATACCTACACTCACTGTACATGTACGTAGTTATGCCAAGCTTTGGTTTGATGTAGGAAGATAAATTGTATGACAAATCTATGATTGTTTTTCTCTTAAATGACCAGTCCCGGTAGTAGCGGTACATGTACACTGTACGTGTACATGGAACATTGTACATGTAGGTACTGTGGCAGTAACTGCGAAACACAGCCCGAACTGTGTTCGCAGTTCGGGCTGTGGTCGGGTGTTTGGGCTCCCACAGTATAACTGTGCACAAGGAGCGCCCCAGGGTTACTGTGGCAGTAGCTACTTGACTTGTAGAGACATGACTTTTGCACACAAAACACAGCCCTGGCGCTGTGCACTGTACACAAGCAATGAGAAGTGGCCATGAGTGAGAGTGCTTCCATGCTTCACACAGCGTCTGGTCGGGCTAGACCTAGGTAGAAGCTAACCTAACTGCGACCAGCCCCAACGCATACAGCGTTGGGGCTGCGCCGTTTTCGCATTCAGATCTTAATGTTGTAGTCTCTTGTACAAAACGGGTGCCGTTCCGGCACTATATTTCCTTTATTTTTCAACAAAAATTACTAGGAATACTTACGTGGGTCGATTAAACCTATATGATTCCAATCGGCGACTGTTTGATGCATTTCATTGCTTATGATGCAGAAAATGTTGTCTTATAAGGCGAATTATCTTCAGCTCACCGATGCTCACTAAACTCACAATAACTTGCACAAGCGCACAAGGTGAGCTGAAGATAATTCGCCTTATAAGACAACATTTTCTGCATCATAAGCAATGAAATGCATCAAACAGTCGCCGATTGGAATCATTTTGGTTTAATCGACCCATGTAAGTATTCCTAGTAGTTTTTGTCGACAAATTAAGGAAATGTAGCGCCGGAACGGCATCCGTTTTGTACAAGAGACTACAACATTAAGATCTGAATGCGAAAACGGCGCAGCCCCAACGCTGTATGCGTTGGGGCTGGTCGCAGTTAAAGCTAACCCTGCCCTGGGGAGCTCCTTTTACACTTGTGAACTGTGGGAGTACTTGCTTTATTGTATGATCACAAAAAAAAAAAAAAGAATCATGACATCGGGCACCTGTAAAAAAGCCCTACTTTCACTAGCAGTTGGTAGGCTGTTATACTATATAAATGCTTTTTATCTAACTTATACATTTTAAGTAGAAATATAATTACAAATCCCAAAACACATTAATCATTAATACAATTTCACATAGAAGATATAACATATAAGAATCCAAGGATAGCCCTATAGAATGTGTTAAATGTTCTAAAACCTAACCAAAAATATGACTCTTCATTATTAGACTTAGATTCAGATATTGCACATCTCAAAACTTATGAACATAATCTATCATTCAAATATAGGAAGTCTTGTGTCAAGTAGTTTTTGTTGCAACTGATTGACAGATTGCCCTCCAGTAACATTTGATAAATGACCACCAATTATTCAGTGTTTATGTAGTAGCCATAATAGAAAATCATGGGCATGCATAGTTAGGTTGGACTCGAACCAATGACCTCCCAATTTCTAGACCTGAATACAATGCCTGCCTAGTTAGCAGGAGATCATTCTTCTTCCAGGACTGGACAGCCAAATCATTATTGACTGTAATAAAACATACAAAAGTAGGCTCTATGTAAATTGTGTATCAAAATGCTCACACTAAAAAATGTCAAGGACAGATATTTCAAAAGGGGCAAATTATAGAGGTCGTGTTGATATGCTCAGTATGCTTTATTTATTTTTTTTAAAATTCAGATACTGCTAGAATATAATGCTCTGTGAAACCATATTGAGTCTGAAAAAGATATTGATATTATTAAATATCTGTTTGTCCACTGAACAGTTAGTACCAAAAATAGCCCATCTCGATCATTCTCTGAAACTTTTTATGCCTCCGCAACGAAGTGGCCGGAGGCATTATGTTTTCGTGTCGTCCGTCCGTCCCGTTTTGTTTTTGTCGATATCTCAAGAACCGTGTGGTGGTTTTACATCAAACTTGGTATGAGGGTATATCCTTGGGGGATAATACTTTGTGTGGATTTTAGGGTCACAGGGTCAAAGGTCAAAGGTCACAGGTTATTTTGTGAAAAAAAAATTGAAATTTCATGTTTTTCTCCATATCTCGCAAATGGTTCAAGGTATCTTCATGGAACTTAGTATATATGCTTGTACCAATGGGCAGTGATTATCTAGGGAAGTTGGGGTCATGGGTCAAAGGTCAAGGTCAACTCCTCAAAATATCACTACTTTCCTTATATTTATGCAATGCCTGAAGGTTTGGTTTTTTTATGCTATGTTTTCGGGTTGTCCGTCTGTCCGTACGTACGTACGTCCGTACGTACGTCCGTACGTACGTCCGTACGTACGTCCGCTTTCGTTTACGCGATAACTTGAGTAATATTTACTGGAATTTTACCAAACTTGGTCCAAGTATGAAGTATGATGGGGCAATTATTTGATTAGATTTTGGGTGAAATCGGCTAAAGGTCAGAGGTCAAAGGTCAAGGTCAAATCATGAAATTGTATCCGTTTACGCGATAACTCAAGACTGGATGGAGTAAATTTCACCAAACTTTATTGGAGGATGATGTATGATGGGACAATTACTTGATTAGTTTTTCAGTGAAATCGGACAGAGGTCAAAGGTCAAAGATCAAGGTCAAATCCTAAAATTTATCTGTTTACGTGATAACTCAAAACTGGATGAAGCAGCTTTCACCAAACTTGGTCCAAGGATGATGTATGATGGGACAATTAGTTGAGTAGATTTTAGTGACATTGGCAAGAGGTCAAAGGTCAAAAGGTCAAGGTCAAATGCTACAAATGTTGCAATTTCCCCCCATATCTATGCAATGCCCAAAGGTATTTTCTTGAAACTTGGTGTGGACATGTACTACTGCGTAAAGATTCTCCAGAGAGAGTTTCATGTCATAAGGTCAAAGGTCAAAAGGTCAAAGGTTAGGTGAAAATGTTGCAATATCACTTTTCTTGCAAATGGTTCAATGTATCTTCGTGGAATTTGGTACATATGAATGTACTGTCTGGCAGGGATTATCTAGGGAATTTAGGGGTCATGGGTCAATAGTCAGGGGTCAAAGGTCAAGGTCAACTCCTCAAAATTTTACTATTTCTCTCATATACTAGTATATGCAATGCTTGTATGATTAGTTTCAAAACTTAATACATGCATTACCTAATGGAGATTCTCCGGGAAATTTCCAGCCAGAAGGTCAAAGGTTAAGGGTCAAAGGCCAGGTTTCAATGCCCCCCCCCCAAAAAAAAAACAACAACAACAACAACAACAACAACAAAAAAAAAAAAACACACACAAAAAAATCTATTTTGTACCATCATCACACTCTTTCTTCATACCTTGGAAATTACTCAGTGCATAAACTTCCCCAAAATTCCCCAAATATGTGTACCTGCACTCTTAGAAAATTATAGCAAACCCAGTTCAAGACATTTCTTACAAACATGTCATTTCAATATTTGGCAATCATGTGAAACTGTCATGGATCACACATTGTGAAGACATTGTACTATACGCCTATTGGGAGAATCATGCATTATGGCGGAGGCATCAGTCGCCATAGCGACATTTCTAGTTTCATTATGCCTTCTTACACAGTACAATGTATTTCACATGTGTCCATTACAGGCACTCATGAAATTTCTTAAACTACAGTATCATTTGTAGCAGCTCTTTACTAGTAATCCTCATGCCATACACCATAATACCTTGTACAATGTAAACCTTTTTATGGTCTAATCTTTTTATAGTTTATTGAATATTTTGATACACTGTACCAAGATGTTTTTGTCTTATGCCTGCAGTTTATAATACACGGTTGTACTTCATGCCCTTTATTCTGTAAATAGGCTGCAGTTTATACACTGTAATACTTCATGCCCTTTGCTGTAGATAGGCTATTCATTCTCAGACGCTACATAGCCAGTGACCATTCAAAGCTCAAAATTAGCAGTGGCTCAGGGACCTGGGGCCACCAGAAATAGATGCTGGGCCACCACTTTTTAAGGAAAGATACAATGTATGTGTTGGTGGCCTGGCTGGGCCACCAAATTTCATTGTTGGGCCACCAAAAGAAAAAGTTCACCTCAAGCCTTGCCCTTAAATTGGGAATAGGTTGATGAAAAAGTACATGTATGTATTGTAGATATATACTGCATAATTTATGGCACTCTTGTTTAGTGGCTAACCCAGAAAAATTTATAGCTGGTACATTGCACATGTTCTGTAAATATGAATTTACAATTATGAGAGTTCTGATGTTTGTGTTTTTTTCCTCGCACTAGAATGAGCATCATAATTGTGATACAAACTTTCTTGAAAACTGTAATTTTGTGTTATGATCTCTTTCTCCTGTTTGCAAATATGTCTAATTACTTCACAGGCTGGAGGTACAGCAGGTCTTCTTATGGATCTAGCAGCCAATGAAAAAGCAGTACATGCAGACTTTTTCAATGGTGAGATACACATATCTGGTTGTTGCATATGGTATATGCACTCTCCAGTTGTTTAATGCACTTGGCTACACATGTTCAGTGTAGTTACCTGTGGCATGAAATGTCATATGTCCGGATTCTGCCTTTTCCTCAGAATTTTTATATGCTGTAATTAGAGGAAGAAATTCTGCATATATTTTATGTGTCAAAATATTCACATATTCTTATATGGTCAATTGCGCATACTTTGATGTCAGATTTGGCCAAATATCATTCTTCTTGAGGCAGAAACAAAGACGGCCCAATATTTCCTTCAATATTTCCTCTTCTTTAATGCATGTAGATCTAAACATCTACATGTATAAACTCATAAGTTCAGTTACGGGTATCTCGATGGGAAAATCCACAGTCTCATTCAACTTACGTGTTTCCCCCACATGTTAAATGAAGCAAAATTCCAACATCGCTTGGCTATTCCCAGACTCACACACACACAAAAAAAAAGAAACAAAAACAAAAACAAAATAAAATAAAACAAAAAACAAAAATAAAACAAAATAAAACAAAAAATAAAAAAGTGAAGCGTGCACGGGTGGCACAAATCTGTTCACACTTTATCATAAATACTTCATGATCAGAATGATGTCACGTCAAATGCGATACATTGTATGCGAGAATAATACCCACACACCTATTGTACGTGTACATATGTACACAGCATTAGCGATGGCACGGGGCCAATGCAAATTGATGTTGGACCATCAAATATCGAGAATGGCTACCTATTTGGTAAATCAGATTTTTTTAATAGGCAACTAAGAATCAAAGTTGATTGTTACATTTGCATATTTCCAGCCACCACATTTTTGTTTCTGGCCACTAAATTTCAGATTCAAAGATTTTAGTGACCCTGGGGCCACCCACAAATAGCCTCGATATACATGTACAGTGTATGTGCCATGTACACAATATGCACACAGCATTCTATACTCATGAAATGCTTTTGGCAGCATGATGCTCCACAGGGGGCCATGAGGAGCATTGGAAGAGGGAGTTTTTACTCTTTTCTCCACGTAGCATACGTACTGTATGTTTGAACAAACTCATACCTTGTAATGTGTACTCAAATATTCTACAGACACACCATATTAGTGCAGGCACTACAGTGTTCATGCAAGTACTTGGTTCAGCATGGATATCCTATAAGCTCTTGTATAACTTTTCTTCTGATTTTTTTATTTTTTATTTTTTATTTTTTTTATTTTTTTAGTTGTTAAGGAATTGAAGTCTGTATTACCAGAAAATGAAAACTAGTCCTCTTCCTCTCCATAAATTCACATTCTAATTAACTTACAGAGCTCAGTGACGAACATGGATTTGATATTGCATGTACACAAACCATCTTGAACACCAATATGTAAAACAGTCTGTAGAATGAGTTGAGGTAATTTTGACGTACACAGAAGGCAGGGTTTGTTTTTAGAAATCAAACCAATATGTTCAGTCCTAACAGATTTGAGCTATTAAAGCAAGGTTGACTGTATTTGTTCTGGTTTAGTGGAGCATGAAGTTCACATAATTTCCACATTGCAAAGTAGAGTATATTATTATAGTAGCTGCACAATGTAAATGTCCTTTATTATTATTATTATTATTCTATGTGTGCACAGTGCGCTCCTATTATAATGAACATTGTCATAATGAAATAAAAATTCACGTCCCAAAATTGTTGTCCGTTTACCTTTATGTACTTTATTGTTTGGTTATGCATGTAATGAAAATTCAGTTAAAGAAAACTGCCAGTCCTGAGGATTTTGTTATAATGGCAGTCACCTGTTGCATATTGGTAGTGCAGGAATGATCTAATTGTCTTTAGCCAAAATAGCTTTCCTAACATCTTTGTTTATTCTGTAATTTTTTATCTGCAGATTTTGATGACCTTTTTGATGATGAGGATCTATCATAGCGGATGTTTCGATGTGAATGCTAGACGTGTCCTTCTTTCTGACTAATCTTGTTGGAAAGCCTACTGGCCTCTTGCTGCAAAAGGAGTAAGAAGAAGAAGAGCTGATGAACGCCAAAGATTTGATATTTTACCATGTAATTTTTATTGAAAAAGGAGAGAAAATCCAAGGTGTTGTTTTTTTTGGTGTCATGCCAGAGGCAAATCACATGAGTTTTATAATGGCTGCAATGGTTGTATTGGTTGAACCCGTGGATTTGGTCACACATTGATCTTATCAATGTTATGTACCATGACGCATGCCACATGAAGTTAAAGAATGTTTACATGGCTATGTCATTCCTAGTCAGTCAATGGTGCATTGCATGACAAAGTAAAAAACAAAACAAAACAAAACCATCCTACAACCCCCCCCCCCAAAGAAAAAAAAAAGAGAAATGACAAGCGAACTGACTTCAGTGGTTCCATTGTCTCGTAAATCTTTCCATACCTTGGCAATTTGTAGTTCCTCAAAAAATTGCGTACAATTTTATGTGGGATCTGGTTGAAAAAATTGTTCTCTCAGAATTTATCAATTTTGCAGCTACAGTAACTGGAATAATTATACACGTACATGTTATATAGAGCTGAAATAAATTGATGAGTTAGGGCTACTGCTTATGTGGTTGTTAAACTGGAGATGTAGACTTTTTCTATCCTTTGGTAAATCATACTCCTTCGCATATACTGTAGTACAATCACAAGGTTATCGCTTCCCTTTACCATTGTCCTCATCTGCTGGGGGGGGGGGGGGGGACGGATATTATAAAAATTTATCTTTTACTACACTTACGTATCTACGGTACATATCGAGGGGTTATGAGCAGTGCAACGTGTGCATCAAAACTTCCTCCACTCACTGCATAAACCTGTACATTTAAAAGCAAAATTAAAAATGTAACTAATGTAATATGATCTCTAATTGTTTGATATGCCTATGCTAAACTGGTACACTGTACATGATGTGATGAAAAATATGTAGAAAAATCTGTTGTATCTGTTCTGTAATTCACCTCTGTTTTGCTTGTGTAATCTAATGAGATGATGTACTGACTTTCATCCATTAAAAGAGCTACCATTTTTTAAAGAGATATCTTATGCCAAAGTGTATTGTATCATGTGCTGTAGATTCGTGACATGAAAATACACCATCCGTCATTTATTTTTTCATGGGGAAATGAAAGTACTTCTGAGAGTAGCACACATGCCTTCAATTTTTTCTTTTATGGCCATACAGTGTATGTGCATCATCTCCACCGTGCTCACAGCTAGCACAGTAAAAATTTTGTGACTCGTGCACAATGCCCACCAACTTTTGTTGCACTACATTTTCCTAAATTACACTAAGCATTGCGAAGTATTGATCCTTCATGTGTCTGAAATATTTCCATTTGTTTGGGCTCAGAATTCCAGGATTAGAGTAGAATTTCCTGCCTATGAGAAAATGTAACATATCTATGTTCCATATCCATCCACAAGTTTTGACTAACCCAACAAATACTTTGTGTATGAATGTGGCGTCCAGCATTGTACGATTACAAGTACTTAAAACATGTCAGATCTGTAGGTATACAGTCGAATCTGATTGTGACAAGGTCATAGGGGCCGGCTAATTTACCTTGTTTTATCCAGACCCTCCATGTCAGCAGGAAATGCGAGGGGGATATACATTGTACATGTACTTGTATGTGTAATTACGCTCAGTGTATTCTTGCAGACAAAAAAAAAAAGAAATCTTGTTCTCAATGCATGTCCAATGTTTTAGAATTGACATATCAGTTGAGACTGCCTTTCTTTATATTCTTATCCACCAAGCAAATCAGAGCTCAGACAAAAGGAGCACACATGTATGAAGGATAGTCATTTACGGCTAGCTTACAGTGATAATGTAGACAATTATGGTTGGAGGACTATCAAGTCGATATCCTCTTTTGTAGTAGTGCTGCCATCTGTTATGGGTTAAGATGTAACTTACAAGTCCAATTCTTGAGGTTCACATTTAGGGGCATTGTGTTGGCACTGGAATGATCCAGTAAGTGGTGCAGAGATGGAAGCTTTCCTTTTTTTTTTTTTTTTTTTTAGCACAGGAGATTGGTTCCTGTTGTTTTCAGAGGAGGAAAGGACCTTGTTTGTTTGTTTGTTTTTTAATAGAAAATTTTTAATAAAAAGTGGTTATTTAACAGTGGTTTGCTGGTTTTGACATGGTGTGTGATTTTGCCCAGTTTGGTTCATACAGGTTGTATTTTCCTAGTGATATCCACACAAATTCTTTTTTTTTTCTTTATCATTTTTTGCTTGAAATCTGTCATGCAATAAAACTTTGTATTCCCATAGGTAGCACATAAATGTTAGTTGGTACCCTATGATTTACCAGTATACCTTGTTAAAAGTACAATTCTCCTTGTACTGTATTTGAATTCACTATAGCGGGACTCCCCTGTTGTAAAAGTAGGGAAATTTTACACTGATTAAATTTCATAGATTAGCACTTATTTAGAAAATACATACATGTACATACAGTGTTCAAAAGTACAACTTGTTAATACTGTATTTACATATCTTATATATATATATATATATATATATATATATATATATATATATATATATATACAGTGTACATACATACATACATAATAATACGGGGGAAACTTGATATAACGAGAAGGTCGTATTATTATGTATATATACATAATAATACAGGGGAAACTTGATATAACGAGAAGGTCGGAACCGAGTCGTTTCCCTCGATATAGCTGATGTCTCATTATATCAGTGTGCATGAAAAAAAAAAGCATAACATAAAGACATAGATTTGCACATGTGGGACTACATATCACGTTTCAATTAGTACTGATAATCTGGCAATTGAATGTATGTGAGAAATTACATTTTTGTGTGAGAAGAATTTTTTTTTTTTTTGCCAAAGAAATACATGTACAATATCAAGAATGTGTTTCTTAAAGGGAACCCAAACCAAAAGAGCAATGTGGATTAAGTAAAAGCAGCAACATTACTAGAACACATCAGTGTAAGTTTTGAGGAAAATCGGACAATTGATGCAAAAGTTATGAATTTTTAAAGTTTTGGTGTTGGAACTGCTGGATGAGGAGACTGCTGGAGGTTATGACACATAAGTGGACAACAATATAAAGAAAATATAAAGGGAATTCCACAAAAATTAATTTTTCATAAAAATTACACATCTATCAACTTGATACTGACATAATATGTTAAGGGTAGCAATTATTCGTCTCACATACTCTGTTACTCGCACCTTAGCCGGTGATAGGACATTTACTGTGTCTGCTTCAAAGCACTGGAACTATTTACCACTTACCATTAGACAGTCTCCATCAGTCAGTGTTTTCAAAAAAGCCTTGAAAACACATCTTTTTAGTAGCAACTAGTTCGTAGCTGTAACATTTATCCAATTACACATACTGTCTTACATGCTTTGAACTGATTGTAAGCGCTTTGGGCCTTGCGGGAAAAGCGCACTATAAATAATAGTAATAATAATAATAATAATGAAATTATTATCCCTGCTTTTTGAAAGAGGGTAGTCGAGTGCTATTTCATAATGCTGGGAAAGTGAATTTTTGTGGAATTTTCTATATATTTTCTTTATATTGTTGTCCACTCGTACGTCAGAGGGACATTATCACTCTCATCCCACCACAGACAGCCACAAGACAACCCAAGAAACACACACGTCTGCTTAGCAGACAATAAAGCTGAAGAAGACAGAAGGTCGAAAGCTTCCCACCAGCCGGCATCCTGCAACATCTTCTGTCATCATTACAGTGTCTTGATTATACATCGACCCCTCTCCACCCATCTCCCCTGGGTCCCAAGGGGGGGGGGGGGGGCACCCCTGATTCCGCCATGAACAAACTTGAAACTACAGTCATCAATGTACTAACTCATAGCTCTATCACTTCAGGTTCTAGAGAAAGAAGATTTTGTAATTAAAGATTCCTTTAATAATTTTTGGTGGGGCACAGTGCTCATTTGAACAAATTGAGATCCTATCCCCCAGGGATGCTACCTGCCAAGTTTGGTGAAAATTGGTCATGGGGTTCTCAAGGGTTCTCAAGAAGGAGATGAAAATGTAAAAAGTTTATGCATGACACACGGCACACAACGGACACTGGACAAAGAGCGATCACAATAGCTCACTGAGCCTTTGGCTCAGGTGAGTTAATGATGTATAACTCAATTCAGTTGGACTCTCCTCACCCGACTACACGTAACTATAACTACGGTATCACTGAAGGTGATTAATACCTCGCTCCAGCAGCTCAGAATTATAATTAAAAAGAATTCAAAACCAGGGTTTGATAAAAGGTTCTGTGTGTGCGTGTGTGTGTGTGTATTACTGAAAAACCCAAAAAGTGTGTATGTGTGTAGCACCTTGTGAGTTTGATCAGGTCCGCCCTTCCTGTACATCCAAAGTTTATGTAGAAATCTCCAAATGTCACAGGATTTTGTAAAATTGTGGTTACCATGGCAATCCTTTGCCCGGCAAACACAAAAATCAGGTCTCGCACCTCTACACCTCAATGTCATCCTGTCCACCTAATTAGATTTCAATTGCTTCAAATTGTGGAAATCAGGGCACCCCTGATTCCGCCATGAACAAACTTGAAACTACAGTCATCAATGTACTAACTCATAGCTCTATCACTTCAGGTTCTAGAGAAAGAAGATTTTGTAATTAAAGATTCCTTTAATAATTTTTGGGGGTTTGGGCCCCCCTGGGGGCCCCCAAGGTGGGGCACAGTGCTCATTTGAACAAATTGAGATCCTATCCCCCAGGGATGCTACCTGCCAAGTTTGGTGAAAATTGGTCATGGGGTTCTCAAGGGTTCTCAAGAAGGAGATGAAAATGTAAAAAGTTTATGCATGACACACGGCACACAACGGACACTGGACAAAGAGCGATCACAATAGCTCACTGAGCCTTTGGCTCAGGTGAGTTAATGATGTATAACTCAATTCAGTTGGACTCTCCTCACCCGACTACACGTAACTATAACTACGGTATCACTGAAGGTGATTAATACCTCGCTCCAGCAGCTCAGAATTATAATTAAAAAGAATTCAAAACCAGGGTTTGATAAAAGGTTCTGTGTGTGCGTGTGTGTGTGTGTATTACTGAAAAACCCAAAAAGTGTGTATGTGTGTAGCACCTTGTGAGTTTGATCAGGTCCGCCCTTCCTGTACATCCAAAGTTTATGTAGAAATCTCCAAATGTCACAGGATTTTGTAAAATTGTGGTTACCATGGCAATCCTTTGCCCGGCAAACACAAAAATCAGGTCTCGCACCTCTACACCTCAATGTCATCCTGTCCACCTAATTAGATTTCAATTGCTTCAAATTGTGGAAGTACAATAGTGCACTCAAAAAAAAAAAGCAGTTACCATGGCAACACCTTGTCGGGCACAAACCCAAAGAGTGTCTTGCATAACTACATTGTTACACATACCAAAATTAGTTTGCTCCACAAGGTTTGGAAAAATTTGTGGTTACCATGGCAACGCTTTCTCCAACAAACACAAAAGACATGTCTTGAACATCTACACCTCAATGTCATCATGTAGGAGTAGTTTGCAATGCAAGATTTGCAATGGACCGCCCAACCGACCACACACTGATTCCTATATACCCCCTTATACACTTTGTGTATAATGCGGGTGTATACTGGAAAGAAAGCACACACTCTGGAAAAGTGTATCCATGTACATGTACGGTATTTTTCTTTCAGAGAAAAAGAGGCTCCGAGGTATTAGGGTTTATTCAAGCACTTTGTACCAAGCCATGACCATGATCTGTGCGGTGAATGGGACAAAAACCAGGATGTGAAACTTAATAGCAACAATACAGGGATTAGCAGATCAGGCTGAAATCAACCATGACTATATTACTGGATACCAACTTTCAAAACAGTAGCATCATCCATTCAAAAGTTATTAGAGTTGAAAGTGAAGAGCGTGTAAAGGATTTTTAAGAAATTAAAAGGGGCCTATAAGACATTCATGCACACACTATTCTACAAAAAGTGTTCTAGAAAAACTGCTAAAAACACAATTCCTATATATTCTATGATACCAAAGAACACGCACTGCAGAAGAATAATTGCTCTTTCAGAAAACATGGAAAACTCTAGAATGACTAGGTTGACTCATTTCACCTATTTTGAGTCCTTGTGTAAAATCAGGGTGTGCGACTTGGTTAGTTTAGTGATGCACAATCACATACATGTATTGTAATCTTATTTCATAACTATACCAACTTGAATTATAATCTGCTTACCGTATTCATTATTTTGCATTCAAGAGTTGTTTTTTTTTTAAATCATCTTAATTAGTTTTTTTGTCTATGTAATTTACACATAAAGTTGCTATCAGATTAGATGAATATCAGAACTTGGGGGGGGGGGGGGAACGCCATGTCTGAACTGTGCTCTCTGTATCATCATGCACACATGAAATCTCTGACTATACATGTATCATGTTGTCTTTTTCTTCTTCAGGTTTTGTCCTTTTCAGAGAAGTGAGAAACATGTATACTGTTTGCAGTCCCTTCTTGATATGCCATGTGTGGACAAATGAAAATCAAATCATATTAGTCCCAGTAATTGAGAGGACATTGTATACAATGTACTAAAGGGCAAATCAATGTGCAGATCTATACATTTACAAATATACAGTGTACAGTATACAAATAAACATGGACAACAAAAGTCTTATTTGATAAAACTCTTTAATGATATAATCATTAATACACCATGGTAGAATTATCTTAACATATGAAACCATATGCTAAAGATAATGCAATAAAGTTGTGATTACAATGGTGAGGTGCAGACAGTGTTTCAAAACATTGCATGTGCTTTCAAGGGAAATGATTGTGACTCATGAGGTTCATTTCTATCCACCTGTGAACACTTTGCTTCTATTCAATGACATTTGGGACACAGTGTAGTGGTATACAGTGTAATCTCATTATAACGAAGTCCTTGGGACCAGCAATTTTCTTTCGTTTTATTGAAATTGTTATATCTGGACAAATAAACAATAAAAACATAGCAGATAATGTTGGGGCCTGAATTTCTATTTTGTTGTACCTGGAATTTCGTCATAATCGTTTCAATTACAATGCGAGCAATGTACAATACCCACCTCTGGAATTTGAATGAATCATTCTAAACTGTTCCGAAGGTATCTTATTTTGTAAACATATATACATTTTTACACACAAAATTGTTCATTTCATAAGGGGACCTGACATGTCTGCAAACTGTATTGTCACAATTTCATTTCTGTGTAAAAAGGGAACAAACATGAGTCCAGAATAAGCCAGATGAAGTAAACTTCATGACAGATATCAGGGCACTGAGTACACATTCTATGCAATAGTATCACTATGTCAGTTTTATATTATTGGAATAAACAGCTTTAGGATTTTATAAAAGAAGATTTTATAAAGTCACTGGAACCATGTTTTATTAGATGCATAAAATCTTGGGACAGAACATAAAAGCCAAAGGGCACAATATGTTTATAAGAAGGTTGCCTTCAAATTTGTTGATCATCCCAGAGTGGTCTGAAGGTAAGATGTACATGGTGCCTCTTTTTTACCATCTGAACACTTTTCATAGCATCAAGTATCATACACCAAGGAGATACCTCCTTGCATAGCATATAATAAGCCTCACTCCTGCACAGGTTGAGTCATTTGCCACACATGATATACGACAGACTTGCTGTTCCAGTCCAGAAGGTGAATGTAGTTCCCCACGACTTCCATTCCACATTGCAAAACTCTCGTCAACTCTGGATGTAAAGTTTATGAGCTCTTCTGTCCCACACCAGCAAGTGCCTCAAGTCCCTGTACAGGTATTTCCAGTAAAGAGTACAAGAGGCATTATGAATTCATCATTAAAACCCTCCTGGACAAATGAATGTTATAGCAGGTGCGGCGATATAGTGCAATTAATTTGCTAAAAGCATATGACCTCGAAGCCTCATTTGCATAAAGTGAACAGCTCGTGTACACACAACCGCTGGGTAAGTGTTGCAGGACAATCGCAATATCTCATTTCAGAAGCCATGAAATGATAAAATCTATATAGCAAATTGAAGGAGAAACTATTCTCTAACTGGCAATGTCAGTTATTTTGGGTTTTATTGAGGATAAACCTGTGAAAATAAAGTCCAAACTTAGCATCCAAAAAGAAAATTTGGTCTCTAAAAAAGTGTTAATTTTTCATATTTTTCTTCATTGCCCAAAAATCAAACTTTGGTATATGACTTGTGGTAGTATGTCCAAACTGTGTTCCAAATATCTTTTCTGTAGTACATGTCGTACTATTATGTTGGGAAAAAACCGAGACCACTGTCATTTGTGACCCATGTAAAATCCACAGCGTAAGCATTACGCAGTCTGATGTATTGGTTTTTGTGCTGCATGAAACAGTTGAAGTTTATTGCAGGGTTCGTCTCTCACACACTCATCACCCTGTGGACCACCATCGAAACCTATTGCTGTGCGCCGAACCTGACACTGCTGATAGGCTAAGTGTGCGCTGACCAGAAGAGAACGCATGCACAGGAGGATGATCTAGTTGTGCATGTCCGGTGTTTTCTCCAAAATTTGATTGTCTTTTTGCTCTGATTTTAATCTAACTACTAATTGCAAAAACACGAAACTTCGTAGGTAGTGAGTCCGGGGTATACAGACTAGCAATATGTAAATCAAATGCATAGTGTAAAACATTATATATTCGCGGCATGAATTTTTTGCGAATTGGAGTTGACGGCCTTTTATGCGGCATGAAATTTTCGCGAACTGCCACTGGCATTCAAAGCATATAGTGTAGACAAGGACTTTGGTGTGCATTTTAATTTTGTGAATCTTGGCGCTTGCGAAATTCGCGAAATTAAAATGCACACGAGCATTCCTCGTTTTACAGTATTCATGCTGTAGCTGATTTGTGTTGGGAAATAATCGTAACCCTTTCCCACAATCGACTAGAACAGAAAAATACAAATACCTCGAAAGATACATCACCATTTTCGCCCAAAATTCATATGAAGGATGACATATCCAGCTATTAGATATATTTGTGAAGTTTCAAGGGATTTGGTGGTAAAATAAGGGAGATACGAGGAGGTGAACTTTTGAGATTTTTTGTCCTTTGCTCCGTACAATGCTTCAGTGACCATTACAAATTCAAAAGCTTACCCCCCTTCACGCTGAGTTAATTGCACTGTATCGCCGGGCCTTATAGTACATTATACACTTTACTGAAGATGGAAGATGCTCTTTCATGCACAATTCTAGCCCATATACAGATTGTACACTTCAAATGAATACATTTTGTAATACGCTTTTATAGCGCAATTCTATTTCACTGATGATTTCAGTCTCGGTGAAAAAACAAAAAATAAAACCTGCACTTTAATAGGCTAATTATGTATCTGTAGAGGGAAACATTGTCATTTAACATGGTCGACATGACTGACAATTTTAGCCTGATATAACTGGTACCTTGTAGTAAATGTACTACATACGATACCAACTAAATACAGTAATGGAACATAGGGACAGTCAAATTTACCTTGTTAAAAGTTACAGTGAATGGGCTCATTCTAACCGGTTTCACTGTACATGTATAGTGCATTCTACATGTACTGTAGATCATGTACAACAATGTTTGATATATTGTACATCATACCAGGCACATACCATGTAATCATTCCATTATCAGATTAAGAAAAAATTTGAAAATCTGACCACTTACATGTGTAGTAAGAGAAAGATACTTTATACAAGGTGTACAAAAAGCAGAATATATCAACATAGTGTTGAATTACACACCTTAATGGGCATGGGTATTGCAGATTTCAAGTAACAGCTTAATCTATTTAATCAACTTTCTCCTGCTTCTGAATAAACTTTATTTTGTTAATCTTCACTGCTGCCTTTTTGATATGCCTGTCATGAAATATGTCATGAACGGTGGCATTTTGGAAAATCTATGTTTGTTTGTTTTTTTCTAACTAGTACCCTAAACCTAATCAAACAGGATGCTTTACCATAAGTTTATTTTGTTCAGCATCCTACCACTCATTCTACAATATTAATGTTTCAAACATTTTGTACAAACATTCCAAATATAGAAATAATGTTAAAATCATAACCTGAAGTATATGTTTGTGTATATATATATATATATATATATACACACACACACATATACAATTGTATATACTCGTGTACACACACACATATACAGTAAACCTTGCTAAGTCGACATCGCATAAGTCGACAACTCACTTGCGTCGACACAACAGAAAAGTCCCAATTTTTCCCTCTCTATGCCTTGAAAATTTTTGTCTTATTCAGGGCTGCACACTGGCGCCGGTCCGACGGTCAAAGACCGGTAAAAGTCACTGTCGGACCGGTAACTTTTCAGGAAATCCACAAGTTACCGGTCCGACATGACCAGTAAAAAAAAAAAAAGCATTGGTGGGGTCAGTAGAAAGAAAAAGAGCAGCCCCGATCAGGGAGAAACAGAATGCAAGATATCGCACTGTTCAACAAGTTTTACTCAAGTTTTCGTTTATGTCTGCCGGTGCACTTTGTACAGTAAACATACATTGTACATTAGTTTTGAGCACTAGCAGTCGACCAGTTATTCGCCCTCGCTTGCGCATTTGGCGCTGCTCACGCACTGCCATGTAATGCAATTACATGCAGAGCATGTACAGTGTAACTGCTTTTCGTTTGCTTGCGATCGGCGGTCATGACAGACAAGAAGCATTGATAGAAGCGCACGCATTTCTGGTTCATTTTACTCATGATTTTTTAACGCAAGATCGATCTGATCCCGGCTTCGCAGCAGCGTGGCAGTTTTGTTAGAACTAATTTACTTGTGTCGATTTTTAGAAAAAGTAAAAACACATTCGATATTCAGCGATACAGTAAATGGATCTGATTGCGTTCATTTTCATTTTACACAGTCATTTCACAAATGAATATTTTCATTCACTCAGAATCGTCTCATGAAGATAGGCGCAAAAAGGATCACGAAATTGGCTCTTCCGTGTACTTTTTAAGAACGCACGCACAAAAATAAATGTGAAGAGATAATACTAGGGAGGAAAAAAAAAATCATGAAATCATGACAGTCCCGCTTACATATTTGAGGTAGAAATCGTCCCAAAAAGGATCATGAATTCGACCGGCCGGGTTGTATCTTTCAAAAGCTTATGTACGAAATGCGAAGAGATTATAGAGGAGAGAGAAAAAAAATAAAGGACACATTTTGGTGAGTGCATCATAAAAGATTACAGCCAAATAACAATTCATGAAATCAACGCAATCCCGTTGAAATTTGAGGAAATAATAGGCGCAAAAAGGATCTTGAATTCAGTCCTGCATGCCGTGTTGGTTATCAAAAACGCATGCACAAATGCGACGAGATTATCGGGAGAAAAATAAAAAACACATTTTACCCTTCTGGTGCGTGCATCATAAAAGATTACATCTGAAGTAATTCATGAAATCGCCACAATCCCGCTGATATTTGAGGTACAAATAGGCGCAAAAAGGATCGTGAATTCGGCCGTGTCGTATACCTTTTAAGAACGCATGTACGAAATGGGAAAAGATTAGCGGGAGAAAAATAAAGGACACATTTTCACCCCTTTTGGCGCTTGCATCATATAGATTACAGCCGAATAGTAATTCATGAAATCGCCACAATCCCGCTGATATTTGAGGTACAAATAGGCGCAAAAAGGATCGTGAATTCGGCCGTGTCGTATACCTTTTAAGAACGCATGTACGAAATGGGAAAAGATTAGCGGGAGAAAAATAAAGGACACATTTTCACCCCTTTTGGCGCTTGCATCATATAGATTACAGCCGAATAGTAATTCATGAAAATTTCGCAATCCGTTGGAATTTGAGTAAACAATAATAGGCGCAAAAAGAATATCGAATTCGGCCCTGCATGCAATGTATAATTTTGAAAACGCATGCACAAATGCGAAGAAATTATTGGGAGAAAAATAAAGAACGCATTTTCAACCCTTCTGGTGAATGTATCACAAAAGATTACAGCCGAAATAATTAATGACATATCGCAATCCCGCTGATATTTGATGTAGAAATAGGTGCTAAAAGGATCGTGAATTCGGCCGTGACGTATAGGCATGTACGCAATGCGAAGTGATTATTGGGTGAAAAATACAGGACACATTTTCAAACCCTTTTGGCCCGTGCATCATAAAGATTAGAGCCGAATAATAATTCATAAAATCATCGCAATCCCGTTGAAGTTTGAGGAAACGATAGGCGCAAAAGAATCATGATTTTTGGCCGTGTCGTGTATATCTTTTAAGAACGCATTTACGAAATGCGATGAGTTTATCGGGGAAAAATAAAGGACACATTTTCAACCCCTTTTGGCGCGTGTGTCATAAAAGATTGCATCCGAAGTCATACATGAAATCATCGCAATCCCGCTGATATTTGAGGTAGAAATGAACGCAAAAAGGATCGTGAATTCGGCCGTGACGTATATATTTTAAGCACGCATTTACGAAATGCGAAGAGTTTATCGGGGAAAAATAAAGGACACATTTTCAACCCCTTTTGGCGCGTGTATCATAAAAGATTGCATCCGAAGTCGTACATGAAATCATCGCAATCCCGCTGATGAGGTATAGAAATAAACGCAAAAAGGATCGTGAATTCGGCCGTGTCGTATACCTTTCAAGAGCGCATGTACGGAATGCGAAGAGATTATGTGGAGAAAAATAAAGAACGCATTTTCAACCATTCTAGCTGGTCCGTGCATCACAAATGATTACATCTGAAGTAATTCATGAAATTGCCACAATTCGGCTGATATTTAATGTAGAAATAGGCGATAAAAGGATCGTGAAATCAGCCGTGTCGTATACGCATGTACGAAATGCGAAGAGATTATTGGGAGAAAAATACAGGACACATTTTCAACCCCTTTTGGCAATTTGTTTGGCCCGTGCATCATAAAGATTACAGCCGAATAATAATTCATGAAATCATCGCAATCCCGTTGAAGTTTGAGGAAACAATAGGCGCAAAAAGAATCATGATTTTTGGCCGTGACGTAAATATTTTAAGCACGCATTTAAGAAATGCGAAGAGTTTATCCGGGAAAAATAAAGCACACATTTTCAACCCATTTTGCCGCGTTATCATAAAAGATTACAGCCGAAGTTATTCATAAAATCATTGCAATCCCGCTGATATTTTAGGTAGAAATAGGCGCAAAAAGGATCGTGAATTCGGCCGTGTCGTATACCTTTCAAGAACGCATGTACGGAATGCGAAGAGATGGGGAGAAAAATAAAGAACGCATTTTCAACCATTCTCGCCGGTGCGTGCATTACAAAAAGTTACATCCGAAGTAATTCATGAAATCGCCACAATTCCGCTGATATTTGAGGTAGAAATAGGCGCAAAAAGTATCATGAAATCGGCCATGTGGTGCATCTTTTTAAGAACGCACTTACGAAATTCGAAGAGTTTATCGGGAAAAATAAAGGACACATTTTCAGCCTCTTTTGGCGCTTACATCATAAAAGATTACAGCCGAAGTAATTTATGAAATCGTCACAATCCCGCTGATATTTGAGGTAGAAATAGGCGCAAAAAGTATCATGGATTCGGCCATGTGGTGCATCTTTTTTTAAGAACGCACTTACGAAATTCGAAGAGTTTATCGGGAAAAATAAAGGACACATTTTCAACCTCTTTTGGCGCTTGCATCTGAAAATATTACAGCCGAAGTAATTTGTGAAATCGTCACAATCCCGCTAATATTTGAGGTGGAAATGGGCACAAAAAGGATTGCGAATTCGGCCCTGCATGTCGTGTACCTTTCAAGAACGCATGCACAAATGCGAATAGATTATCGGGCGAATAAAGAACCCCTTTAGCGCGTGCATCAGAAAATATCACAGGTAAAATAATTCATTAAATCGTCGCAATCCAACTGACCACCAAGAGCAGGTTTCGCAGCAAGTTCGTGCGCCGATGTTTAGAAAAAGTCACAAACGCATTTGATACAATCTGATTTTGTTCATTATCATTTTACACTGTAATTCACAAACAAACATTCTATTTTTTCCTATCTTTTTTTTAATTTCTTGTGCAATAAATAATGCAAGTTAAAAAAAAATGATATTAATCTGTAAAATGTACATGGGTAAGGGGGTACGTCCATAAAAAAACAAGAAAATAAGTTTGCAAGTCATTTATTGTTTTTTTAGGTTGTCGTTGTTGACCGGTAAATTTTCTGTTCAGACCGATAAAAAATGGTAAAACGGGGCATTTTTCGGTCCGACAGAGACAGGTTGGACCGGCAGAAAAATGGGTTAGTGTGCAGCCCTGTCTTATTGAACATTTATAAGTCGACAACTCGTGTATATCAACATGATTTTCAATGTCAACTGCGTTAAAATGTTTAAATTCCTTCGCCTAAGTCTCCATAATTTTTTTGCTCAAATTCCTGTTGACATACTCTGAAAAAGTTGTTCTCGCGCTACGATTTGCAGCATTACCATTCGCTAATTCGCAACAGTGTACCGTGCAGTACCGTTCGTGCCATGCATCTGTTGTCTTGTACGCCTGAATTTATAAAGGGCATACACTCGTGTACACTTGAGTACTAGTACCCAAGGTAGTTCACTTTCTCTCTCCTTCTCGAAATCTCTCTCTCTGAGTGTTTGTGTATCTGTGTATCGTATGGTGCAGGTGTATTATATCAGTGTGATGTAAGTGTATGGTGCAAATGTGGAGCTCAAGCTGCCTGGTCCAATAAGGGTGCAGCGGGAAATTGTTCTTACACAATTTTTTTTTCTTGCTTTTTTGCCGGTTTTAAAATTACACTTGGGGATGTACACTTGATTTCTAAGTTAAGTATTAAACATATGTGACCCGCTACAACAAAATGATCCTAAAGTCGGGCGAGGTCGATTATTTGAAAATTGCATGACACAATTCCCTAATCTTTCTGCTTTAAATTGATATATAACACGTCTTATAAAAACAATCGGCTGCGGAGATATCGATGTTTAAATGAGAGCATGTCAAGACGTCTGGGAAATCACTGTTTCGAGAAAAGCGCCCTAAAAGTTCTCCTTGCGACGCAATCACAATCAAGAGACACGCAAGTCAGTATTCACCTCCGGACAACAGAAGTTAAGCCCTAGCGACCTCCGAAATGCTCAGGCATAGCGCAACCCGCCCGCACGCACCAGTCGACTGGGCAGTGTGCGAGCTTCACGCTTCGGTTAGCGGCAAGCAGCAAGCTGACCAATGAGATCACTCTGGTCGTTGTTAGGGGCGGAGCCTATGTGTGGCGCTCAATCCAAATGTTCGAACCAGTTTCTGCTTCGTTGAAACGCCAAAAAACATGGTCCAGAAAAACGCTATTTTTTGGTCTTTCCTTTCATCATTTTGCTTCAAAATTTCGACAGATGATAGAAGACATGTCAGACTCTAATAATATGTCAAATTCAGAAAATTGTAAGTTTTGACCAATTTTGATGCTCTAACTTCAAACTCTATTTTCACGGCTTCGACCGTGCGCGACTTTAGGACCATTTTGTTGTAGTGGGTCACATATTTTGTGTGGTGTCAGTCAGTAATGTATACAATTTTGTCAAATACACACATATCATGCCTCCTCTCTGCACACTCATCGTTTGTTCATGCAGATTGTAGGGATATGTTTGTTATGGGTGATGTTCATGTTGCAAAGCTTTGTTCAACCTAAAATGAAATACGGTTCGATCGATATTCTGAAGATTCGTTATTCTCAAAACATACTAATTTTGGATACCTATATCCTAGTAAAATGATGTTTGATATCTGAACATGAAATTGGCCCTTTCGTTAATGCGAATATTCCTGAAATCTTTGAAGGCTTCTGTGGTGGTAGAATGTTGGGTGGTAGAAGGCTTAATGGTGCACACTGTCCCGACGTTTCGGCAAGCATGTGCTCGCCATTCCCTTGAGAACGAAAAGTTATGGCGACTCAGGAGAAGAAATTTATAGATACAGGGTATTTCAATTTAGTCAGCACTGAAAATCATGACGACAGAATCATACAAAATAGAAAGCAAGTCTTTTCAGCAATGCACTTAAATATGAACCACAAAGTTGCATGCAATTTTGGGAATTCGCATTTGATAATTTGACATTTGCATCATAACTTTTTCAAATCAGTTTCAAACATAAAGTTTCTAAAAATGGGTCCAGGTTTCCAATCCCGCCCTCTCAAAATATCTCTAGAGATTTCCCAATCAGTGCATTGTTGTCACTAATCCGCATGTGATTTATGCATAAAATACAATACAATCGTTGCCAAGATACACTAGGCATGTGTCAATTCAATGGTATGAGGAGTGAGATTTTGATAGCGATCCGAATCATTTACAAGTTGTCGACTGATAGTTGACATATTTTGCTCAGTCCCGATTATGTTGACTTAGGCAAGGTTCACTGCATATAAATACATGTACATACATTTTTTTTTTTTTTTTTTTTGGGGGGGGGGTTGTGTTTTGTGTGTGTGTGGGGGGGGGGGGAGGGGAGTTACAGTTGTACATGCAAATCAAATGATGCAAATGTTGGGCTGTATCAAATCAGCAGGATCACTACCTTTGATTTCCAATAAACTCCTGCTATTTTTTCATCCCTCTTGATTAACAGGTAGTCAAATCCAGATGGGGCTGTTCTTCTTGCCTGTAGGTGTAAGGGGAAACAAAAGAAAGAAGAAAACAATGCTATTGTAACTGCATTTTTAATTCAGGTATTACTGTTGCAATACTTTAATGAGTGGAAATGCAGCCACCCCCACCTACAATGTTGAACACTGCAGAGATCCGCTGCATTTCTTACTACACTACATCTACGGTATCAAAGTGAATAACTGCATCTTTGATAGTTAGATGCAATGGATTAAGTACCAAGTTTAAAATAAATCATGCAAACATTTCTTATTTAGTGTTAAAAAATGACTTTGTGCTTGCTGCAGCACTTCTAGCATGTGAATCTGAAGTACATGTGAAGATAAATCCTGTTAAAATGAGCTCGCTTCTAACAAGCAACCTCTTTTGTTTCACAAGCTGATTCTGACGGTCCAATTTTTCATGTACACTGTATAAACCTGTGGCAGAATGGCTCTGTACAAGTCTGTAGTGTTGTAAACAAGCTTAGTTACATACATAGTGAGAGTCTGCTTAAAATGAGGACATACAATACGTGTACAGTGTATTGGGTGCATTATGATGCAATGGTAGATAAAATCAAAACTACATGTATCACTGAAGGTGATTAATACCCACGCTCCAGCAGCTCAGACTCCTATGGGAAAGAATTAAACCAGGGTTTGATAAAAGGTTCTGAAATGCTTCATTTTGATACAAAATGTGTGGTTACCATGGCAATGCTTTTTCTGACATTAACACAATGGTGTCTTGCATATCTACACCTAGACACATGGTTTATTAAATTTGACCTTAATTGCTTGAATGCTGTGAAAGTAATATGATTCACAAGGTTTGGGTAAAATTGTGGTTACCATACCAACGCTTTGTATGGCAAACACAAAAATCAGGTCTCCACATCCATAACTCAATGCCATAATGTCCACTATGTCCTCAATATCATAATGTCATAATGTCTATAATGTCGTCAATGGTATAATTTGATTTTAATTGCTTTAAAATTGTGGAAGTACATGTAGTTCACTCCACAAGATCTTGAAGAAAATATGCAGTTGCCATCGCAATGCCTTGTTGGGTACAAACACAAATGAGTGTCTTGCATAACTACACCTTTATAGATCATTTATACATCACACATTCCAAATTTGAAATGAATTGCTTAAATACTGTGGAAGTACAGTAGTTCACTTCACAAGGTTTGGGGGAAATTGTGGTTACTATCGCAATGCTTTCTCCTAGAAACACACACACACACACACACACACAAACATGTCTTGCATAGCTACACCTAAATGTCATCATGTACCCTAAGTTTCATCGAAATTGCTTCAAATCTGCAGGAGTTCGCGACGCAAGATTTGCAGCGGACTACCCGATCAACTGTCCGAACAACCACACACTGATTCCTACAAATTGTACCTGTATCTATACAATGTACATGGGTCCATTTCTTGACCTGCCACTTTCAAACATCCTAAAAATGAAACATAAAAGAACTGTTTTCACACTACCCATCCATCCCCTTTTCCATGTTGCAGCTGCAGGGAACGCTAAAAGTGCATGTTACGTTAAATTTGCATAAATATACACACAGATACATGGGTATGTACCAGTAGTTGGGTGAAATGTCTTTACAATGGGAGACACAGCCACACCCAAGTTAGAGAGAGGAGCCCCAAGGAGTAGAAAGGCAATAGAATATGTCAATGAGCAACTCTATAGCATCCACTCAATTACATAATCTAAATGCCACATTCTGCAATCAAGTGACAACAAATCTTTTTGTCGTCAGCTACCACATGTACACTGTCATAATCACTGTTGTTTCTCCATCAACTTTGAAAGGATTAAATTAGGTCTCACACACAAAGCGCAAGACGAACAAGCAAATTGGCATACATTTTGTAGCTACACTGTAGTCATAGCGGTGATTGCCATACCATAACCTGCCCTGCATGCATCAGGGCAATTCTGCGGTAACGGAATTACAAATCAGAGAATTTTGGCTCATATTCTTTCACCCTGTATACTGGATTGATTATCGGTACTTTGCCTTCTCTTGATACATTTAAAAGATGCAGAGGTACTTACACTGTCACCCCAAATACAAATTTGTTAAATGTTCTCACTTGGTTGGTTACAAAGGAGGTCTATGTGCGATGGTAACGGAATTACCAGAAAATTGAGACACAACTTCAACTCTGACTTTGGGAGTTGTTTCTCTGAAATCTATAACACATACACTATAGGTTGTTGTCAGATTTCATCTTTGATTGTGTCAACTTCAATTTAGTTGTATTGTTTTTCAAATATTTCACCACATTTTCCCAGCAGCAGGCTTTTTCCCTGTAAAGTCAGTGGTAACGGAATTACACAAATGGTAACGGAATTACGCCTTCTGAAATACACTGAAAAAAATACCCATTCTTGGTACTCATGTATTCTGAAATGTCTTGATAAAGATTGTTTATGCTTTTAGCTATAATATAACCACTAAATAAGTACTCTCTAGCCTTTGACCTTCAACTGCTACAAGTGTATAGGTGCCAAATGAGTTTTTATTGTCAAAAAACATAAAATATTGATGCTAACGACTGTGATTTGAAGATGTACCGTATCTGTAACTATGTCAATCAAGATCTCGTAACTTGTAATTACCACATCCATCAAAATTTGTCTACTTTCAAGTTAAAAATTTCACACTCTGCAGGTAAATGACATCTAAGACACATGGTAACGGAATTACGCTAGAATAGGCCTACACAAGTACAATTCTATAAATCCAGTCAACAATACGCAAATTTTCTTGTATTTCTTTTGTTGATATCATCCAAGACAGATTTCTCTGTTTTCTTCTTCCTCAATATGCCAATAATTGATAATATGTGTGAATTACTTAGAAGAATTGTACATAAACATTATG
Organism: Diadema setosum; assembly: GCF_964275005.1. Taxonomy (NCBI): domain Eukaryota; kingdom Metazoa; phylum Echinodermata; class Echinoidea; order Diadematoida; family Diadematidae; genus Diadema; species Diadema setosum. The sequence continues at coordinate 19,507,265 of NC_092705.1, forward strand.
TGCAAATGCACAAGAAAATAATAAAAAACTGTCCGAATTGACACTGAATTTAAATCTAAATCATAAAGTGCCAATTTACAGTGCAAGAGCACAGTGTGCAGCCCCATCATTGAACACAATGTTTAATATTAAGGATGAACACAAAGGATGCTTGAAACATTTAATTTGTTAAGTGAAAAGACGCATTCGTGGTTCAATGACAAATATAACAAATTACAATTCAATCATAAATTGAAAAGAAAATTTTCTTATATGATTGTGGTACTGCACCAGTGCTCAATCATTATTATTTACACTGTATATGTTGTGGCTCATATTAATCACTAAAAACTTGTGACATTTTACTAATAGCTGAAGGTGCCCCCTGGTATGTAATGTAGTGCATAATTTGATAATTCCCTTACAGTGTAAGTCCTACTTAAGCCCACCAAAATAAAATGAACTAAACTAAAATGAAATAGAATACATCAAAATAACTTTAACAAACTACAACTTTTTTAACCATTAGAGTGAGTCCACCAAATTCCGTTAATTCATAGAAAGGTAAGAGGGCCTCTTTTATCCATCTGCAGCTCACTGAGTTAGAGTCAGATTAATCAACCTGTGAATAATGTTAGTATTTACTTCTGACCACACAAAATTTCCAAATTACGTTTTCAGAAACACGACAGTGATTTCTTCATTGACTGTAATCATGACTTGGCCTATAAATTTCCTACAAGTTTCCTGTCTCTGTCTTTCTTCTTTGACTTTGTCTATTTTCTCATCCTGAGTGTTGCCATATATTTACTGACAAGAAGTGTGCATCTTCTCTTTTGCAGTAAGTTAAATATTTTGACTGCCTGAAAGCAAATGATAAAATACACTGTAATGGCACTTGTATGAAAGGAAACTGGATTGTACAGCAAATGGTAACATGAAGAGTAAAGGTAGAAGCAGAAGCCCATTGGCTTTAATATTTAAAATCTTCTGAGGACGGGAAAGTATAGGCCTAAATGTTATATTTTAGAGCTGTATCACAATTACTGACTGGGTAAATATTCATCACAAATGGTGTTTTTGTCTTTATTCCTTTTAAAAAGAAAGGATTAAAGAACAAATTTCAAAGGGTAGCAGATACTCTGTATCAAATGGGCATGAAAATGTCTCTGTGGAGGAAAGATCTAAGAAACAGATGAAAGAAGGTCATAGTCATACACTTACCATTAAAGATAAAGGACTTGAGGATGAAAACAGGACATGTTCAATAAAAGTTCAGACTATCGACTTGGTGATAATAAAGCTTTTAGCATACAAAAAGATCAAAGGTGTCACATTAAGTGGGCATCCCATGTCAAATAATGACTTCTATCACATTGTGTATGATCCTTCTCTTCAATTCTTGATCTTTCCTCACAAAAATTAGCCTGTTCTTTTCTCTCTGTCAGTAGCAGTGCTCTCTTTTCCTTTTAAAGAAATTTTACGTCATTCCTCTTCTTTCTAACCGTTGTTCAATTTATGCTGCATCACACCCATTCAATAGTAGTCCCTCATCACTATACTTAGATTTTGTATGAAACCATGAGACTTTTTAGCAAGAAAATATACATTGATATCTCAGAATTCAGTATGATTTTTCACATTTGAGAATGAGTACAATATGTATCTGTAGCAAACCTTATAAAGTTATCAGTTAGCACAGTCTCCATGTAGTTCTTGTACATGAGAAAAGGTGAAAGAAGGGAGACTTTCAGCACAAGAAGTCTTGTCAAGCATGTACCCTGATGTCAGGACTCACTGTCAGAGGCATCCAGCTATGCTGAGTCATGTCAGTGTATCATACCATACATATATTTCAACTTTCACTCCTTTACTGCCAGTCACTCACACTGTTAAGCTCAATGATAATGCCCTGAAGCTATTTCATGAACAGTTCACATACACACATATTGGCACGAAAGTAGGTTATGTCATTCTCTTCCATATTAGATGTGCATGTAATTCTGTTACCATGTACAATATGTATCTGTAGCAAACCTTATAAAGTTATCAGTTAGCACAGTCTCCATGTAGTTCTTGTACATGAGAAAAGGTGAAAGAAGGGAGACTTTCAGCACAAGAAGTCTTGTCAAGCATGTACCCTGATGTCAGGACTCACTGTCAGAGGCATCCAGCTATGCTGAGTCATGTCAGTGTATCATACCATACATATATTTCAACTTTTACTCCTTTACTGCCAGTCACTCACACTGTTAAGCTCAATGATAATGCCCTGAAGCTATTTCATGAACAGTTCACATACACACATATTGGCACGAAAGTAGGTTATGTCATTCTCTTCCATATTACATGTAGATGTGCATGTAATTCTGTTACCATGTACATGTAATTCCGTTACCACAATTACAGAAGAACTGAAGGAGATATTTCACAAAATGTTTTTATGAGTTTTCAGGGAGTCACATGTACAGAAAAAATTTACAAGGGGAGAAAAAAATCAATGATTAGTTTGTTCAAGAGAAAACTTTTTTTTCAATTTCATGGTAACGGAATTACGTCAATTTGTCAGTAGATTTTGAAAATTTCTCAAAAAAATATCATAATGAGAATGACTGAATGCTTCATCAAATATGATTGTTGAAGCATAGGAAGAAAGATGTGGAAGTATGGATAAAGCAGAGAGATATTTAAGTTGTTTCATTTTAAATTTTCATTTAATAAATTGTAAAATTTTAGATAAATACAATAAATAGTCTTCCAACTTTAAAAGTGTGTACAACAAAAACAAGGAAAGTTATTGGAAAAGGGTTTTGTTTCCGTAAATACAACAATCCGTCTGTACGGGAAACTTAAATTTCTGAGCATTTACTTAACTTTGAATTTTGCTGTTTTTGTCCTTCTCATACGGAATTGCCCATCACACAACTTCGGCAGTACATCAGCTACTAGTGTGTGAATGGCAACAACAATATCAACATCCTACGCTCACATGCTCCATTATTCGTCAAAATCCGGACAAAGCCTCCTTCTTTTTGTATACTTGTAAAACTTATTTGATGAGACATGTATCTGCAAAACCTGATTATGTCATGAAACCAAGGGTGCCAGAAAGGGGGTGGAGGATCAAACATACGCGCATCAATTTGTCAAAGCAATAATTTCAATAATTCCTAATGTTTATTTCATTCATTTTCTTTTTTTTTCTTTTCTTTCTTTTTTTTTTTTACCTTGTTAGTAGGGAGGGCTACCATTGGTTGGGCAACATGATATAGGGGAAAAAAAAATCCACCCTTCTTGCTTACAAACTATTCCAGGGCTTACTGTACCTGACTGTTTTTGCTGTGACCGTCAATAATAAAAACATCAAAAATTGTCCCCTATACAATGCACAGTGTGTACTGTCTAGATTGGATTGACACCCATACATATGTAAATGTCCCCATGTGCCATGTCTTTTCTCATCCATCTTTTGGTACATTTTCTCTCATTTCATGTAACTTCATCATTTCTCTTTCACATTTTTAAGAGAAATGTTCTTTCAAGTGTCATGTTTATTTCTGTATAGGTATATTGTACTTGTTATTTGTCCATTTTCCTGTGCACAGTATTTAGAAATGTTTCAATTTCATTACTAAAGTTGCACAATTTGTTGTAACATGTGTGTCTCATAACCACTTGAGTGTTGGTACTTACAATAATTGATGGTGGAATGATTTTGACTCTGAATGCTTGGCAAAGGACTTTACTGATTTGATTAGGGATAACATCCAATTAAATGCCAGTGTCAAACACTCCTTGCTGAACATGTTTCCTTCTTTCCATTTCCCTTCTCACCTGTCACTCTTTTTCTCCTCCCCATGAATGAACAAAAACAAAGAAACAAACAAAAAACCAACCAAATAAACAAGCACACAAAAATGCTGACACATACTAGGATGACATGCTATAACATATAATCATGTCCCTTGAGGTAAGGTGTTTATGATAATGAATAAGAAGAAAATAAGTAATACTGATAGTGAACATTTTTAACTTGATAATAAATTTTCATGAAAGATGCAGTGGCAGACTTGGGATTGGAGGGAGGGAGGGAGAAACAATGGTATTTGAACAAAAGAATGCACCACATGCACAGGACTCTTTTATGAACTTTAATGTTTGCATTAGAACAACAACAAAATGTGTATTAGCTATTGTAATTCTTAGGAATTCATTAAACTTTAATAGCAAAGTTGAGTTGTAACAAATAATAGGACTCATACAGAACAATTCATGATGAGTCATGTCGATGAATTTGATATGACAAAAAAGTCTAACAGCGATTTCATGGCATCAAAAAAATTGAACATTGGAGGAATTATAAACCTAATGAAAAAAAAAAACAATGTCTGAAAGATTTTATTGGAAGGATTCTTCGTTTGGGATCAATGAATGAAACATGAATTTGAAAAAAAAACTTTATATCAAAAGCATATAACAACCTCAATTGAGAGTGGAGTCTTCAATGAAGTACAGATGTTGGTGCATGGTGGAACTATTGAGAAGGTTGATTTTACTGTATTTATTATTGGCACCCGCACTGCCCTCCCTCGCTCCCATGTCAAGGTTCGAACTTACGCAAAAATACAGATGTTTCTAATAACAACAGCAACAATAATAATAATAATAATAATTGCATTTAGAAATGTTACCTACAATTGTATATGGCGCTTCTAACTTCACTGGTGTTTCATCAACATGTCTAGTGAGGTGCCCGCACCTCGCCAGGCGCCTGAATACAGCTTCAGCCACCCTGCTTAAAATTGTTACAAGCCCACTGAACAAAAATTTATGCCCGGAACTGTGTTCAGTATCCCTTAAAAAAACTTGAAACTTGGCAGGGTATAGATCTACCACAAACAAGCAAACTGTGGTGAAAAATGAGCAGTTTTCGCAAAAATGTGACATTTTTATTGGGAATACAATATAAGTATCATCACGGTCACCCGCACACATTTTTACGTGTTTGTCTATGGGAGCTTCAAGGTCAACTGCTCACGTCTTTTACATGCTTTGTCTATGGGAGCGCGGGTGGCGAGTTGTCAGCGCACAAACAACTACTCGGCATCGCCAGTTCGCGTTCGAGGACGACAGCTGCAAATTTCCGGTATCGATCAATAAACGGTAATCATGTAGAAATGCACACCTACCGTTCGCTTCGCCGTTTGTCAATAAAATTTTGTGCAGCTCTTGGAGATGCTAAATTGAACCATATCAGAGAGTTTTCATTGAATTAGAAAGCCGAGAAGGAAAGAAAAATGAGAAATCGGAGTTGAAAAGTACGTCGGTCGCGATCATAGTTCCGACGTAGTAACTAGTGCATCGATTTCACAGAGAACTATGTCAACGATTATAATCGATTCTGGTAGTCTCTAATTAGCCGCTTACTAACAATATTAACACGACTTGTGCAATACGTGTGGGCCCTAGATCTACTTTCATTTTCGTATATTTTCTCATTCTTTTCATTGCCACTATCATGATTATCACTATTTAAATTATTGATACAGATTATTCATACCAGGATTTAGATGTTCTTTCTTTAGAAATTGTGGCGGCAAGTATTGATTCATGACAAAAGTTGATGATTTAATTTGAATAGTGTTGAAGGGAAAAGAATGAAGTTGAAGGAAAAGTAGAAGAAAAGAGTAAGGCTATTAGAAGGAGGGAGAGAGAGAAAGAGAGAGAAAAGAAGATGAGGAGGAAGTTGAATTCGAAGGGGATTTGTTGTTTGTTACTGGTGATGGTAAATGGTATTGAATTTATGTTTTTAATTGATAAGTTCAATTTACAGTATAAATCATTGTTTTTATGATAATAATGCTATTCATTTTTCCATTTCGTTTTATTAATTATGTATACAAGAATTGCAACCCCAATATTTAATTTTGTTTCGTAGTAAGGTCCATTTTATTATCTTTTATTGTTTCACACATATTATCCTCCCATCATTCAGTCAGCAAAATATGTTGACAGATACAATGTTTGTATACAGTCAAACGCAGCACGAAGGAGAAAATTATAAAAAAAAAACAAAAACAGACGCATCGAGATCACTTTCTTCAACTTTTTACTGTTAAGCCGACGTAATTATTGTGGTTAAACACCAAACAAGCGGCTGTACCACAGACTACAACGATCGATCATCATCATTATATCGCTTTTCCACATAATCGATCATCAATCATGCTACGCTGATACAGCCGTCGATCGGCGTACTTTTGAGTCAAAATTAGCTAATTTTCTTCTGTAATTGGCTATGAAATTTCATGAAACCATCAGATATGGTTCATCTTGACATTTCTGATAGCCACGAAAAGTTTTATTGACAAATTAAGGAAGGAAATGGTAGGTGTGCATGGTGTGCATTTCTACACGATTACCCAATAAACTTGTGATTCTATTGGAATCTTCAGCATTTTTTCTGTATACGAGTGGAATTTCATAGAATTTCAGTAACGAAATGTGATTCAAATATGCATAAACATTAACTCTGGCGAGGTGCGGGTCACCGAAGTATAAATTTACATGCAATTGTAGCAGGCGCGCACGGCGGTCGAATTTTGGATGGCGTTGCGTTGTGACCGAACTCGTGAATGACGCATGATGTGAGTTAACCCAAACCTGTACAGACTCAACTGTACCCAAGTGCTACGTACTGCATCGTGCAGAATCTTATCTAAGTTTCTAGATTCATAGACAATGAATTTGTAAATTTTACAGGACATGGGACATGACACAGTATGGCAGATGCAGTGAATACATTACTGTATGTACAGGCATCCAATGACAAAAATAGCGATATGTGGGACTGTGATACGCAGAGCAAATAAGCCAAGATCAATACATACTTTTCCGCCATGTTGGAACTTTTGAACAGTAGTAGTGAAGATACCAACAGCAGAAACGCATCCACAGATTATGGCTAAACCTGGCAGAATTTCATACCACATTTTCGGTTCTTGAATGATACCGAAAAGGTGGAAATCAATGTAATATTGATTGTTGAATGTTGTCTCATGCAAGAAACTAAACCTTCCGACGTCAACTAATTTCAGGCATTATACTACGATTGAAATTACTGTGTTCAAAATATTGTAATTTTAAATATATAAGTGAAGCAAATATCACAAAAATAAATAAAAATTGCAAAAAAATTAAAAAACTACTGATATTAATTGAAATCGATTTTAATAGAAGACCAAATGTACTCAATTGAATGACATACAGGGAGGAAAACTGCGCAGTATAATATACTCAACGTAATGTACGTTTTGTACGGAGAGAAAACAGCACAGCAAATGCAACCTCGAAGTTATGTCAAAATAATCGACAGATAAATTGTCCGAAATGGTAAGATTTTGCGTTATATTCTATCACAGTGATACCCGAATCTAATGTTGACAGATGTATTACGATATCCTTGTGTTTTGTGTCGTTTGTTTCTTGCATATCTCATTTTAGAATAAATTAAAGTCGTCGCAGAGAGATAAAGTCCGGCAGTTCATCGCATTCACCAATACTGGGGAAAAGACTGCCATTTACTGTTTACAACAGCACGACTGGAGGCTGGACATTGCATCGGATAACTACTTCCAGAGACCAGAATTGTACTACAGGGAATCTAGGCCATCAGTGGACAAGAAGACTCTTGATCAGTTATACAGGAGATATAAAGGTTTGTTAAGTAATTTTAAGTACAATCAATCATGATCAATGTTATCTACTAGGCCTTAGAGAATAGAGGGCCTGGCCTCGCGCTTACCGTATTGCAAACCACGTACGGTAGAAGAAACTGAGGATGCATTTGAGCGCTCTCCTGGAGTCCTACAGGGAACTGTACCGTACTGTAGGGCCTACCTGCTCCAAAGGAGTGCTCGAATGCTCCTAAAGTGTATCCTACCATACTGAACCAAGCCAAAAGTGGACCACTTCCCTATGTGCTCCAATAGGGTTCCAAAAGTGTACCAAAAGTTCGCATGTGAAGAATGTGCGTAACGTGACATACCTCATAATGCAACGAGGTAATTCTCTTTGTTCGGGACATCTGTAAGTAGTTTAAGTGCATCAGGTGAGTGACCCTTTTTACTGAGAGATGCATGACCACTGCTAAAAAAAGCTCATGAGGTACGCTTCTCAACAGAGGCTCAGAGCGCTCATCAAATGCTCCAAATCTAGCACAGTTAAGTATGGTACTCGTTGGTTCAGTTCACTCTGGTTCACTTTAGAGTGCTGAAATGCACCCTGATATTAGGACCTGAGCTGCTGCCTATCTTTCCGTGAATGATGCCCATATTATTTTTATTACTAACAGTTAGTGTTAATAACAATTCCTATCTTTTCTTTTGTTTGCTTTTCTCACCAAAAAAAGAAAGAAAAAAGGCACCTTTGGACGTACAGTTTGTACATAGAAGTCATACATTGTATTGTAAGTCATATTATCAATAAGGAGGAGGCCCATGTATCGAATGCTTCAAAATTTTAACAGTGTCTCAACTTTCCTGGACAGCTTGACAGTGCAAACAAATAAACAAGTAAAACAAATAAAAAAGCATAAATGTCTTCATTTTTGAAAGAACTGTCACATGTCCTACAATTTACAAATGTACATATTTTATGGATATGATAGTTTTGTTTTGACAGGAAGGTACCACTGTGTGTTTATTTACGCTTTCCATGCAGATGTAGTTTACTATTTGGAGAACTTCACACAAAATTCCAATGATTTATTCATTTTATTTTGTTGATTTCAGTTGTTGGAACTTTCTGGTAATACTTTTCTAGTTCAAAGTAAGGAATTCAGTTATACTCTGGAATATCACTAAAGGGTGTGTGAGTGATTTCTCACATTATATTTTAAAGACATACATTGTAGAGATGTTTGCTCTTTGAAATATTTAGACAAAAAGAAATTAATTAAATTCTTACAAGTGATTATATTTCATATTCACAAGGACTGTGTACCAGTTATTGCTAAAGGATACTAAAATGATATATTAAATGTCTCTTATGATTATAGGGATCTGATGCTGTTTCTTTTATTTAATTCTGATTAATATCCATTATTTCAAACAGTTCAGTGATAATGTTGATGGAGTTCAGCTTACAGAGGAATTGTTGCATGAAATACTGAAATTAAGAAACAACTGATCAATGAGCGTTCAATTAATCTACAAGTGTAATAGATGGTTTTATGAAATCTGAAAAAAAACCCCTCCTGCTTATAAAAGGTGTTTCTGAAATGAGGGAAACCAAGTTTAGAAATAATGTATACACTTTCAGCATGTCTGTATTCTAGAAAACCCTAAATTAAGAGTTTCTCAATACATCTGTTGGTGTCTTTCAACTGTCTGTACTTCAATTGTCAGATCCCCATGAAGAAGACAAGATTCTTGCAGAGGGAGTCGCACGGTTCTGTGAAGACCTCAATCTTGATCCCGCCAGTAGGCCTGTACTTGTCATCGCTTGGAAGTTCAGGGCAGCAACGCAATGCGAGTTCACGCGGAAGGAGTTCTTAGAGGGAATGACAGACTTGGGGTGAGTTTTGAGTATTGGATGTGTCTTTCACATAATACTGTGCATTGTTTGCTGATGGCCACACATGCCCGAGTGCTTTTTTCACTGATTCACAGCTGTCTGGAAATTATTTTTTGATGCACACAGATTATCTAATCCTTTTACTTTCTATTTTGTCACCATGACCTTCCTGTTAGACTTGTGGCACATTGTTATGCCTGAATGGGCTTACTAACTTTAAAGCAGGGTTAAATTTGGATTGACAGGGCTCAACACTAGTGCCTGCTTGATTGCCTGGGGCAAGTAGAATTTCATGTCACACAAGTTACGATTTATAAATAGTAAAATTTACAGCCCAATCAGGAAGGGAATGTAGCAGAAAAAGAAAATCTTCCCCCAAAGGAGCCAACTATGTGTAAAATTTGCTTGCATTAAAAAGTAAAAGAAAAAAAAGTGAAACGTCCTAATAGGCAAACAAGTCCGCGAAGCAAAACACACACTGCATGACTAATGTATGGGTAAGGAGTGGAGAAAGTGCTGGCATATGAATGGCCTGGAGCAGCATTACTTACTGGCCATCTCGATGCCAGAGTCGGTCTAAGAGTAGAGAGAGTAGAGTTGATAGAACATACGTACTTGACATCAAGATATGATGGTTGTGCAAGTGCATACAAACAGATGTGTATAATGTTGTGTATGCAGTACAATCACATGGTTAAGAAAAATAAAATTTGTCATTGTGTTTGTTGACTTGTATTTGTGTTGTGTAATTTATTTTGTATGTAGCTATTCTATTTAGTTGTGTTTAATGTATGTTTGTGATTTTCTTAATTACAGCTGTGATTCAGTGGAGAAACTGAGGCTCAAGATCACATCACTGGAGAATGAACTTCGAGATTCAACAAAATTCAAAGACTTCTATCAATTCACCTTCAACTTTGCAAAGAACCCAGGGCAGAAGAGTTTAGGTAATGTGGTGTGTTTGTTTACCATTGTGCTTTGCTCCGTAAGACCTGATTTGGATCAAATCTTTGATGGCTGATGCATACTGTAATGTAGAAACATCTGCATGCAACAAGATAGCCCCCAAAGTGTTGTTTCCTGTTTCATGCATGATTTCCATTTACAATGCAGATCTTATGTTGTTTGTTTTGTTTTGTTTTCTGTTAGTAGCATGTATTTGGATTTTAACCCTAACCAGGCTGGGCTTTCTTGGCTGTTTTTCTTTTCTCACCTTTGGTGTCATCTATCATAAAAAAGGAGAAATTCAAATTTCATGTTTTTATATCTTGTATTATTAATCATTAATGCTAATATATGTGTGAAATCATGCATTTTGCTTTTAAATCAGAAAGTAAAGCTAGAATCCTAATTTTTGGTGTAAATATTCTTTGTAGCATTCCTAACAGTGATCTTGGAATGAAAAAATCTGGTATCAAAATTAATTTCTTATATATTTTATAGTTTTTTAATTTCTTATGTATTTCTTTGTTTTAGACTTTTTTGTTATTTTCTCACAAAATTTATCACAGAACATATGTGTGACGCTCCAACAAAATGAGTCATAAGTCGCACGGGGAGTTTTCCCGTAATGAGCCGAAAATGAAGGGGAAGCACTGCTCGGGTCGAAATTTTTTTATGACGGATTTTAATTCCTTGATGTTTTATATATTTGTACAGAAAATTTCAGCGTGTAAAAATGAGTACAAGTGTCCCAAATCACAGTTTTTCTGAGACCATTTTTTTCGGTTACAATTTTTTCGAACGCTCGCCTTTGCGTTGCGTTTCGCACCTATTGTTCTCGCCCGATCGAGACTCCGCCTCCGTTGCTAGGGAGTATGCTAATGAAGCATTGCTCTTGACCCCATTGATGACAAAACAAAGCATGGCGCGTGCGGCGGCGGCGGCGAGGGCTTTCGAATTACGCAACAACAGTGAGCTGACCAAGGCTATAAATTGCATGACCAGCGAGTTGCGTTTGATACATGCACCAAGATTCATGTGACGCACAAATGGCGCTGAAAAATTTTATTCCAACGACGATCACGCAAAATTTATGATACTTTATCAATGAGCTAAAATAATCACATATCGAACTTGAAACCTCTCTAATGATGCGTGTGTGTACTTTTACAACGGTTATTGGCCTCATTAATGAATTCATTCAAATGATTATAACTTTCGTTCCCTGGTATGTGACTTGCTGTTTAAAGTTCATCTTTGGAGATATAGTAGGGCCTAAGTTGTCAATTATTCTCGTTTTTATAAAGTCGACAATTCGTGTGATTAATAGCCAAATGTATGTAATGCGTAATATTATTTCCCAGGTTAATAAAAATTATTGCCCTATTTACTTATGATGGTTTTGGCCGTGACGGCATGGTGAGAAATCGGAAGACAAACATTATTATTATGCCCAAATAGCTCGTGTTCCCTTTGGAGGATATTCTGACTCTTGTCATCTGTGTATTTTTCAGAAGTAAGACCTATTTGAGAAAGTGACAGAAAGCTGTGTCGCTACTCAAAAGTGTGCTTCTTCATTTTTTTTTTAATCAGAATGTTTGTAATGATAGCTGTTTGTCGTGTATTATGTGTAGCTGACATGTGAGAGGTCAAGCCTGCAAAGAATTTGGCTAACAGCTTTGCGAAGTATCAGCGCTAATTGCCTATTGAATTGTGTATTGTGAGGAATTCGAATGAAAGAACTCGGGCGACACTGTTCACGCCTTTTATCCGAGTAAACCCCGCATCAACGAAGCCTTAAACAATGAAAGGTAAACTTCCTCCCATATCAAGGGGTGGATAATCACGCAACCAGTATTCTTTCTTCGCCATTGATAGCAGAATCAGTGACATACTGTAATGGAGCAACAGTGTTGGAGGATCGGCGTTATGTCTGCTAATTTGTAAAAGATTTTTTCAGTCCCCTTTTGTGTTCAGAACCACAGTCAGGGACGCTAACTTACTTCATCTCTTACAAGCTATCGTTACTATCTTAAAACGTGAATTTTATGAAAGGTTAAAAGCGATCGCGGAATCAGTTCTTCTGCGTGACACCAGGCTTTTATAAAAGCGTACCAAGCTTAAATCGTTTACCTGTATAGAAAGGGCGGGAATACACACTTATCGCAATAATCCGGATTTGAGAGTGATACACTCTACTATTTTTCTTCATCTTTACCCCGACAAAGACCATGGTAATTCAAAACAAACAAACAAACAAACAAAAAAGCAGTTGCATTATATCAGAACGTACAGAATTTTTGTGTTTCATGTATGTATAGGTCATCTCTTGATGTATAGTAGGCATTTGTTGTCGTTTTTTTATAGCGTTTCCTGATAAATGCCTTTAGCGAAAACCCAACACAACTTTTATCAAGGAGGGAAGGGAACTTAAATTTGAATATAACATAGTTTACAAAAATCAGACATGTAAATAAGGCAATCATATTATACATCCGCATGGCCGATTGTAATCTCTTACTTTGACTATTAAACATGATCGCCTGCATTTACATGCTTTTTCGAATTTCTTGAACTTTGCCTCATTTCCTCTTTTTTTTTTAACAATTGCTCGCAATATTTAAAAATCGTAACACAGTCTGCTATCCCACAATAAACAATTATAATGTTCCATTTGATTCGGCACTTATTGTTGGTCGGGTGACGCCAAATGTTGGAAACTTGAGCGATGATACATGGCATTTTGTTTGTTGGTTTTCGTCTCATTGCTCAAAAGAATTTTGACTACGATTACAGAGGTATCATCTACAAGACTTAACTGATGGTTTACAGAAGTAATCAACAATTCAGTAAGGATAAGTCAACAAGTCATGAATTCACTTTACCCATCATGTCTAATTGCACTACGACATTGTTGAGGTAACCGCGCCTTTTTATTCTCATAGTTCAAACTAATTCTTGACATAATCAAAACAAATAGTTCTTTATATAATTTCTCAAAATACTCAAAAGATGGCCTAAGTCAAAACTTTCTACAAAGATTGCATACGGCAATCTTTACTGGCCTAAACAAGTTTTCTAGAGCTATCAGTTCCCCCTATGACGATGACTTCGATTGCGTTTTGAACTTGTACCGAACTACTTTCAAAACGGCTATTACCTTTATAGTTCGATTAATGAACCAGTCTTTTGAATTCATAACCAACATTCGTAATCGTAACCATCACAGTAACATAATCCTGTCAATAACAGTTGGAAAATGTAAATGCTATAGCGCAAAATAATTAAGTAACGATTATCTTCATACATTCTAATTCCTAAGTGATGTCGCTACGAAAATGACACATGGTTTGTCTACTGCTTCAAGCAAATAAAAGTAAAAAGGAATGGGATATACTTCTAATGATAATACCACGCCGTACAATGCATTCCACTGTATTTGGTAACGTTTGGTTACGTTTCTGTGCGCTTTACGTACGGAAAATAAAAGGCAGATTGATGATGTTAACATGCTAACGCACAACGCATTAAAATACATCGTGTACAATGTAATGTTTTAGTATACGATTTGAAACTTTGAATTTGCGAGTCCTTTATAAAGTTATAAGGGTTATTACATTATCAAGCAAAAATTAAAGTATTAAGGGTTTCGGATTTGCTCAGAAGACTAACAATGCTATATACATGTATGACGATCGTTCGCAACAGAGACAATCCGCTTCAATAGATATACAATGTAATTCTGTTTTCATAAATTGAAGGAGAAACGTAAAAAAGTCAACTTTTTAACTGCATTTAGCTTTCTCACCAATTGAACTTGATTTGATCTGCCATGCATGATATCGCTGTGTACAGTGTGTTCTACTAATTCTATTAAGTTATTTGATTGGCGTGCTTGTTTTTTTTTATGCAGAATATTACAGGTAAGTATAAATTCATAATGTTTGTACAAATGACATGTTCGTTGTTTTGTATTTTCATTTTTATAATATATCACGTGTCCATTATCTGATTCTGACCACGAAAATATGGCGACTGTTTAAATGCGGAGTATGTACTAGAAAACTAATGTCTCCTGCCAGTATAGACAAACTAATTTCTAGTCTATCCCCGCTTGAAATGGAAATAGAAAAAAAAAACCCCGAAGTTCGACTTTCAGCACATTTCAACCGTTTTGTATAGTGCCTGATACATGTAATGGACATAATTCTTTAGCGCATAAGCAATCATACAACTTTCGGGAATGAATGTATGTCTTAATGATTGTATCTCATGGAAGAAAACTCGTCTCCTTGCCTCAATTTTAGCTTCTTCCTTTTCAAGCTTGGGGGAAAGAAATAGTTGAACATCAATCGCAATTATAAAGAGAGACACATCCTTAAAAATAAACACAGGAGTACTGAGACACACTACGAAATAAAAACGGTCTTTTTATCACTATTGACAACGCATGACATTGAAATGCTTTTTTTTTGGGGGGGGGGGTAATACAATTGATTGTTCTGAAGGTTCGTTAATCACACAATGAAATATGGTTCGATATTAGCTTAGGTTCGTTAACAAGAAAGTCAAATGCGGTTCCTTTTCCGGCGGTTCCTTTACCCGAAAGTAATCAAGCAATTATTTTTATTTTAGTAAGGTTTGTGAATACAAAACGAAATGAAGAAGGCCTAAGTATTAATTCCGAATATTTGTCAGTATAATTATCTATCTCAAATGCAGAAAGATTGTAAATGTAAATGTGATGTAAAAAACATTAAGCTTAAGCCACAAGTTAATATAATGGTTCTTTATATGCAATGGTATTACAAAAGTGACAGAGAATAAGAAGTATATTCATGATACAATCATATAAACCCAGCGTGAAGCTGTCAGGCCTACATCAACCTTTGCTTCTGATACGTATAGTATGTGCAGCATTGGCAAGTGTGATAAGCGATAATTACTGTGGACGCAACGTCTATAAAGGAATGTGCCTAATATGGCGGGAATTCAGAATGTTACGACTGTATACAGCTGCAGCAGAACAGACGCGAAAGCAGTCTTTGATGCTCTGCAACATTACGACCATGTGCATAATTTGACGGTTTTTAATACATGCAAAGAACACGATCTCAAAAGACGACTATCGTTAATTAACTTCATTGATTTTCTCTACCGATGCTGTCTTTTGAACTCCCGCCTACAATGGGTTCACAGGCTCTATTAATAGCTATTGGTACTTGCTAAACGTTTCCATTGACAACAACATGGGAGGAGAATGGAAGCGATCAACGCCCTCACTATAAGACGCTTCTCGTAATACGCATTGCGTGCCTTTTTTTTTCTTTCTACTGTTTCCTATTGTTTGTGAGTTCAAACTCGGCAAACTATACCGCAGCCGACACACAACGCGTACCAACTCATTCATGCGGCGGCAGCGGCACGGACACAAACGCACCGAAGTTTACATTCGGGCTGCCGTATTGGTCAGAATCGTTAATGATAGACCTGTCCTGCGATTGGTTAATTATCTTACACACCCAAGCTATCGCCTTATATGGTAGTGCGTGCGATGGAGCGTAAACGCCGTCGCTACGCAGGACTGTTGTATTGTTTCGTCCCGTGAAAGAAACAGGTCGTGAGCTTGAACATAGCCTGAACTTTGAGAGCGATCTTCTCCGTTATTTTGAAAATGGACTGACATCATAAGCGTAGTTAATATTCGTTTTTATGATCTATAGGGATGTCGAAATGAGTTGTATTATATATCAGTGTAAAGCTTAGAGTCTGTAGAATTCACATATAGGCATAACTACGATTTCATTTTTTGCGACTTTTGACTCATTCCGACGGAGCGCATCACATATTTCAAGCATGATTATGCTAAAATGCATCAATTGATGTCAGTCAATGAAAGTGAAAGTAATCCCATCTTTTTTGATTACATAAGGTAAGAAAACTCCATTTGCATTAACTCCATTTGCAGTGACATGTGACACAAAATCACATGTTTGAGCCATTTTTGGTCTGACGAGCATGTATAAAAGGTCATGCAGTGTGGTAACTGTATGCCAATTTTTGCAAAAGTGGTATCGCAAGATGTGCGAGATTTGAAAGTAAAAAGTCAGTGAGGGGCACGGTCAAAAAACTTCAGGCCGTGGAATGGTCATGGAAATTGTTGGGGGATGATTCAACACCCCCCCCCCCCCCAGCTGTTTCAGGGTTAACATAACTCTTTATTGAATGACACACTCAATTTTGATCAGTGGTCACTGATGGTTTCGATATGATTATTTTCCTTCTGTTTGACATTTCAGACTTGGAAATGGCAATTGCTTATTGGAATATACTGCTGCGGGGAAGGTTCAAATTTCTAGATGAATGGTGTCAATTTCTCAAGGTAAGTAATTTTTTGATTAAAATATTTTGTGTCATGGTCCTTGGTAGGTAGGTTACATCCTAATGATGAAATGAAAGTCTATTTTGAGAGAAGTTGTCAAAGTTTCATTCGAATGATTGAATACACAAACTTCCATATGACTTGGTGTTAACGAGTGGGTGAAGCACATGCCTAAAGCCAAATTTGACTAAATAAAGTATTGATGTGCATGTACAGACCACTGTGAATACTTAAATTCGTGAATAGCATGTCAGATTTTAATTTGTCTGCAGGTCCTGTCTGGACTACGTTCTGAGATATAAGAAAACCAAAGAATATACTTCATTTTCCTTTTCTGTGACTGAGGGGCTAATATGTTTGGCCACGTTCAATTCCAAAATAAGGTAGATCATGCCAGAGCATACTAGACTGTACTATGATGGCATAGTCTGGCATGGTTCATGGAATACACAACACATACAATGTAGTTACTGGATGGCAGTCTTACATAATCTTAATGTGAAAAAGAGTTTGTGCTCAAAGGTCATTGAGCTTTGGAATGAAAAGTGACATTTTCTGCCATATCTTCAATATATAGGAATGTCTATCGTAAATATGAGTAGGTAAGAAGGGTAAACATTAATAATGATTTATGTTAAAGGTCAGTCTTAAAAGGGCCAAGGCCAAACTAAAAGGTCACTGTGCTTTTTCAATAAAATCCTTCAAAGAGCCAGTATCATATCTATGGCTGAAAATGTAAATATTCAACAATAATATCAGCTTGGAATGTGGAGGATAATTTGACTGCACTTTCATTAACAAGTCTTTGAAAAAGAGCACACATTTCCTTACATAAAGAACAATATTGTGCAAAAATGGCATTTTAGATCACATATTGCCTTCAACTAATAGCATCATTAACTTAGAGTATTCTGTCAAAAGTAATCACAGTGCTGTTAGTGTATGGCAAGATATGAGCAAGGAGTTTCCGAGAAATGGAGTCACAACAGTCTTACTCGCTTTGATCCCATGCTCGAAGCCGCCACTCAAAAATATTTGAAGTAGAGTCAATTTTGCTTACCTCGACGTCGGATAAGCCGAATATCACTTACCACGGGGGCAAAATGAAAGTCCCGATTGTTCCTATGGATTTTCCGTGTATTAAAAATCGCGTAGCTTGAAAAAACTAACTCGAAGTTCGGTTTACTAATACCTCGAAGGGGAATCTAATGTCCCGATCTTAATTAACTTATTGTTTTTCCCAGCATGTTGCTCGAATTGAAATTGCAAACATCACTCAGCATTTCCGATTAAGCGCGCGTGGACAGCGAAGACATGTCACAAATCTTTTCACACTCGATTGTAAATATTTTACGACCAGAACGATCGTGCGCCCAAAGAAATACCCGGTACACAGCTGACAAGAAAAATCCCCAACACCTACCTACAATGTGTACACACGTACACGGTATGCATATAGCACCCGTGCCGATGGAGTGCTTACGATAGCACTACGCTCTGCCCCATCATCTTCTTTTCTTTAACCACTGTGTTTTGATTTGCGATCGTGATAGTCATGCTGTGCTCGTAGATTTCTTAACCGTCGTGGCGCACCTGCTTAGGTGTTGACAGTTATATCTTTGGCATTAATCACGGTCCTCTGTCCAAACATCAATCTCCTGCTAGTGCTTCCTTTCACAAAGTTTGTTTCATTAATTCTCCCCCGAGAACGCAAGCACTGAATACTTTTTTATTTTTTTTCAGCAATGCGATTATGAAAATAGTGTCGTATATGATCTGGAAGTATAGACCTAGCATAATACGGAATAGTATAGATATGATTTAGCAACTGTTTATTCTGATAAATATAGATGTTACGGAATGATGCGCTGTACGATTTTCAGGAAAAAGAAAAAACATCATTTATTACTTTACCCCTGTTTTGACTTGAATCTTATTTGAGTTTTCAGTAATTTTTTTTTTCTTTTCTAGCACAATCGTATATGTCCCTTAAGATTGTTTCTCTTTTTTATGCAAACAATCCTCTTCGGTAAATGTTTATGATTACAGTTAATAGCACTGATGTACTTAGAAGCCGTAGCCCGAATCTGATCTTGAAATATTACTCACTACTGTTTTGTTGTCGTTGTTGTTGTTTTGCTTTGCAACCAAGCTCGACACTAATGGTGGTCCGGGGCCACCAAAAACGCACGTCAGCCCACCAAAAAATTGTTGGATGTTTGCCTTTACTTTTTGAGATGAACAGCAGTAACAATCGCCTCCGCAAGATGCTAAAATAAATGGCAGATGTTTGCTTTTAATTTTGGAAATGAATAACGGTGATATTCAACTCCGTATGATACTAAAATAAATGTCGGATGTTTGCTTATAAATACTTTTGAAAATGAATAACGGTAAGATTTAGCTCCGTACGGTGCTTAAATTAATGTCAGATATTTGATTTTGCGTTTGGAAAAGAATAAGGAGAACATTCGGTTCCGGAAGATGCTGAAATGAATGTTGAATGTTTGCCTTGATGTTCAGAAATGAATAATATTCAACTCCGTATACGATGATAAAAATGAATGCTGGATGTTTGTTTTTACGTTCGAAAGTAAATAGCGATAACATTCAGCTCCGGAAGATGCTGAAATAAATGTCGAATGTTTGTTTTGATGTTCGGAAATGAATAACAATAATATTCAACTCCGTATGATGATAAAATAAATGTCTGATGTTTGCTTTTATATTTGAAAGTAAATAGCAATAACATTCAGCTCCGGAAGATGCTAAAATAAATGTGGAATGTTTGCTTTGACGTTCGGAAATGAATAACAATAATATTCAACTCTGTACGATGATAAAATAAATGCCGGATGTTTGCTTTTACGTTCGAAAGTAAATAGCAATAATATTCAGCTCTGGAAGATGCTAAAATAAATGTCAATTGATCCCTTTGACGTTCAGAAATGAATAACAATAATAACTCCGTCCGATGATTAAATAAATGTCGGATGTTTGCTAATTTCGAAAGGAATAACAGCAACATTCAGCTCCGTTTGATGGTAAAATAAATGTCTGATATAGTCTGCCTTGACGTTCAAAAATGAAAAACAGTAACATTCGGCTCCATACGATGCTAAAATAATAATTGCCAGATGATTTATTTCACTTTTGAAAGTGGACAGCAGTAACATTCTGCTCCGTATGATAGTAAAATAAATGTTGGATGTTTGCTTTTAAATTTGGAAATGAATAACGGTAATATTCTGCTCCGTACGATGCTAAAATAATTAACAGATTGTGGCTTTTACATTTGGAAATGATTAACGGTATCAATCAGCTGACTGTGAGTGCTTCTGGTAGACACACGGAAGACCGGTGCGTAGCGGTGCGACATTGCCATCGCTCCCTGTAGCTCTAGATATTCTATAGTGAGCTACATGTACACCCATAGTTGTGCGAAATATTAATAGTTTGCAAAGCTAAGAATGTGATTCGTATGATTCTTGTGTAACTGTGTGCTTGGTAAATTTAGTTTGTGTTCCGACGGGTTTTTCCATATGACGTGTATGAGTATTACGCAAATGCATACACAGTATTCTGTATAGACACACCATGGTCATCCACACGCAATGTACATTCAGCACTCATGTTCTGCGATTTTCACTCAATTCATTTATATCAAAGTCGATCCAAATCCAATTGACAAGCATGCAAACAATCGGTACATGTTGAACATCAATAGACGTCGGATAAGCCGAAGAAAATTCAACGTACGCGTACAATGTACCTCAAGTTCGCGTACCTCAAACCATTTTCTTCAGTCCCGACTAATTCGAGGTATGTGAAGTTGACTGTATGTGTCAAGCTGGATCTGCCGCTCAGATGCGAAGACAATTGACTCGTGTCTCATTGCATAATCACCAGCCACTTTCCAAGGAAGATATGTCTTTGTGATGGTAATTACTTTTCGCTATCCCTACTTTTGTACAAACGATGGGCGGTAGACAATGGTAAAGGCACAGGGGTGCGCGAATAGAAATTGCTCAAATATTGCTGAAATAGATATCAAAGTTACTCGACTGTACGTGTCTGTACGCTAATCTGACATATTAATTCATAAAGAACTACATTGTATACTTGAAGATGATACCATATTAGTTTCATATGGCGGAAATAAGGAGAAAAGTGATAAAACCGGCTTTACATGAGGGTAAAATTTCAAACACTTTCACAAAATACAGCTCAGATTTACACTTTTGCACATTTTTATTTTCGAATGGAATTGAATTTTGTTTTATATGCTTTATCATTAGGTGAAATATCATTGCATTTGATATATAAACGAGCAGCATTATACCCGATATTATGTCAGCGTTAAAAATGAATCTTCAGATTGCTCAAAAAGATGGCGGCTTCAAGCATCGAACATCAAAGGCACAAATGCACCTGTGGAATTCTTTTGCGAGTAGATCTCGCATTCTTATCCTCATCCTTTAAAAAAGTGTACAGCTGTACAGGCATTTCACATTTACAATGCTTGCGAGGATTACACCCAAATCAAACACATGAAATGTAGAATTTTTATGAAATTAGACATGTAAGATAGAAGTTATCAAATTCTAAATTTTCATGAGCACTTTCCAATCAGATTTTTAAGAAGTACGAATATATGCTTTCCAGAAATGCCATCCATCTTTATAGGGTGAGAACTGACGGTAAACATGACTGGATTTGATGTCTTCACCTACATTTGCATTTCACTTGGATGTACTGATATATATATATATATATTTTTTTTTTTTTCCTTGTAGGAGCATCACAACAAGTCAATACCCAGGGACACATGGAACCTACTTCTTGATTTCAGCAATATGATTGCTGATGACATGAGCAACTATGATGAGGAAGGTATGTATCCTGGACTTTGGATGAGCTGTGAGCTGTCGCAGTCCACAAGCATACTCACATTTCTCAGGAACTGCAGTTAAAAATTTGATGTGTTGAAGAGTTGTGATCTTTTGGTGGCCTGATTGGGCTACTAAGATTCAAAATTGATTGCTATGTTTCTGTGAAGATCAGGCTGCTACATCTTTAGCTCCCCTGATCGCTCTTCATCCGGCGTCTGTCATGTGTCATGCGTAAACTTTTCACATTTTCACGGGGCCCAAACCTCCTTAACCCGTTGAGGACGAGTCCCGAGTATACTTGGGCAAGCGTCTATGGGAAATGCATGTTGTAGCAAAATCAAACCGTCCTCAACGGGTTAATTATGGAATATTCAATAATATTAAATAATTCTTCTCTAGAATCAGAGTGATAGAGCTTTTAGTCTTTTTTTTTCTTTTTTTTTCAAACTGCATAGTCCAACCGTCTATAAAGTCTTGGCAGGTATTTTTACCAGTGTGATGGAATATATGCCAATGGACACCATGCCCATAGCTGTCAAACTACCCCCACCCAAAGTTTCCAGTGTTCTCAGGTAAGAGTCTGCAAGAATGCATGGAAGGTGAACTTGTGATACTCGGGTGAGCACGAGACGCCCGGGTCTCTTGTT
Organism: Diadema setosum; assembly: GCF_964275005.1. NCBI lineage: Eukaryota > Metazoa > Echinodermata > Echinoidea > Diadematoida > Diadematidae > Diadema > Diadema setosum. The sequence continues at coordinate 19,529,683 of NC_092705.1, forward strand.
TGTTTTTTTGTTGGTGTTTTTAGCTCACCTGAGCCGAAGGCTCAAGTGAGCTATTGCGATCGCTTTTCGTCCAGCGTCCGTCGTGCGTAAACTTTTACATTTTCATCTTCTTCTTGAGAATCCCTTGACCAATTTTTACCAAACTTGGCAGGTATCATCCCTAGGGGGATAGGATCTCAATTTGTTCAAGTGGGCACCATACCCCACCTGGGGGGCCCCCAGAGGGGCCCAAACCCCCCAAAATTAAGGAATCTGAAAAAATCTTCTTCTCTAGAACCAGAAGTGATAGAGCTAAGTTAATACTATGAATTAGTACATTGATAACTGTAGTTTCAAGTTTGTTGATGGCAGAATCAGGGGTGCCCCCCTTGGGACCTAGGGGAGAGAGGTGGGGAGGGGTCCTAATGGGGCCCAAATTGTACATTTTCATCTTTTTCATGAAAATGCCATAATGAATTTTCACCAAAGTTGGCAGGTAGCATCCCTAGGGGGAAAGAATCTCATTCCCATCAAATGGGCACCATGCCCCACCTGGGGGCCCCAGGGGGCCTAAATTTGGACTGAAATTGTAAATTTTCATCTTTTTCTTGAAAACCCTATCACTAATTTTCACCAAACTTGGCAGGTAGCATCCCTTGGGGAATAGAACCTCAATTTCATCAAATGGGCACCATGCCTCACCTGGGGGGCCCCCAGGGGTCCCACCCCCCCCCCCCTCCTATAAGGAATCTTTACAGATTTTCTCTAGAACCAGAAGTGATTGAGCTAAGTTAATACAATGAATCAGTATAGTGATGACTGTTGTTTCAAGTTTGTTCATGGGAGAATCAGGGGTGCCCTCCCCCCCCCCCCCCTTGGGACCCAAGGAAGCGGGATGGTATGTGGGGGGGGGGGGGGGGTCCAAATGCGGGCCTAAATTTTCATCTTCTTGCTGAAAACAACATAATGGATTTTCACCAAACTTGTCAAGTAGCATTCCCATAGGGATAAGATCTCAAAGTGTTTGAATGGGCACCATGCTTTCCTTGGGGCCCCAGGGGGTCCAAACCTCCTAAATTAATAAATATTCAATATTTTTCTCTAGTTCTAATCAAAAGTGATAGGGCTTTAAGTCTTTTTTCCCAAGCTGCATAATCCAACATTTTATAAAGTACAGTGTACTTGGCAGGTATTTTTACCAGTGTGATGGAATATGTAAATGGACACCATGCCCCCATTTGCAAAGCTACCCCCACCATAAGTTTCCAATGTTCTCAGGTATTAAGAGTCTGCCAGAATGCAAGGAAGGTGAACTTGCGATACTCAGGTGAGCGCATGACCCCCGGGCCTCTTGTTGTTGTTTGTTGTTGTTTTTGTTGTTGTTGTTTTTTTTTTTTTTTTTTTGGGGGGGGGGGGCATTACAATTTCAGATTTTGTTTCTATGACCCTTTGTTTTCCAGCTTTATATACCCTTAAAAGGGAAATATGGGACAGCTGAAAGTTAGTCTGAAAAAAAGTGTAAAATCCTACTAGCATAACAGTAAGACTTTGATCAAAATCAGATGAAAATTAAAGATCTTATGAAATTGTAAAGTTTTGTTAATTTTTGCAAAGCAGTTCTTGAACAGTCGATACAAATATGTAAATAGAGAATTGATGATGTCATCCTCCCATGATTTGCCATACTGTATGTACATAAAGTCATGAAATTTCCAGTGTTTTTATCAAATGCAATGACACCCCTTAATCAAATTCTGAAATATATAGAGGGTAGTCAGCCTGGAATAACAGTATGTTGTACACATGCTTATAAATAGCACAAAAAAAGAATTTCTGTCACTTTTTTTTTTTTGGTACACAATGAATGGAAAATTGTGAGGTGATGACATCAGCTCACTCATTTGAACATTGTATCTGCTGTACAGGAACTGTTTTGTAGAAATTAGCGAAACTTCACAGTGTCATAACTTTTCTAATTTTTCTCCGGTTTTGATCAAATTTTCACTGTTGTGTTTGTAAGATTATACACTTCCTTCTTTAATAGGCTAAATTAAAACTGGCCTTAAATTCCCCTTAAAGACCTTCAATTGCCAGTAGCATTTTGTTACACCATGCCCTGTAGAGGCCCCAAAAGCCCCCCAAGTTTACTATGTTCTTCTTAGGTAATAGTCTGCTAGAATGCATGAAAGATATTCTGTGATACTTGGGTGAGTGCTTGACCCACTGGGTTTCTTAGTTTTTTATACCTTCGCCACAAAGATGTTTTTGGGTTGTCCACCCATCCTTTTGTCCATAATCAATTTTGTTGACAGCGTAACTAAAAAAACTGTTTGAGGTATATTATTTGAAACTTGCCATGTACAATTGTATGTATAAATGGGTGAAGTTGTGCCTATCAGCTTTTGGGTACACATGCTGAAGGTCAAGGTCAAATGCTCAAAATTTCACCATTTCCCCCATCAGCTATGCAGTGCCTGAAGGTATTTTCTTAAAAATTAGTGTATGCATGTATAACCCAATAAATGTTCTCCAGAGAAAGTTTCAAGCTGTGAGGTCAAAGGTCTAAGGTCAAAGGTCAAGTGAAAATGTTAAAATTTCTCTTTGTTCTCCATATCTCGGAAATGGTTTGAGGTATCTAAATAATCTTCATAGAACTTTATAGCACAATGTATGTATGCATGTTCTAACTGGCAGTAATTATCTTTGGGAGTTGGGGGTCAGTGGGTCAAAGGCCAAGATAAACTCATCAAAATGTCACTATTTCCCTCATATCTATGCAGTGCCTTAAAGGTAGGGGATACCTTTTACAGAACTCCCAAAATGCAGCAAAACATTAAATATGAACCTCAGGGGACTTGTTTAGGCCACTGCTTAGAAATTTGGAAGTCAACAGTTATCTACAATTTGAATAATGCACAAAACTCAACTACTCAGTAGTTCTGTGTGTCAGCCACACTTAAGCCTTTTTGTTGCAGTCTTCTGTATTTTTTTTATCTATAAACACAAATCTAAAAGTATAAGAGCTGATGTAATAACATATAGAGTGTGTGGCAAGAATGTATATAGAAATGTTTGTAAGTTTTGATGAACTTTATTCACAAAATATACATGATGGGCACACATGCAGTGCATGGGTCTGCAAAGGTAGCCTAGTAATGTACTGGAATTTACGGTGAGCCCCGAAAAAATTCAATTCAAAATCTAACGGTCAATAAAGATGTACTAAATGTTACTTTCCACGTTCAATACTTTATGGGAGTTTCTAAAATGATACTCTCTTCAACATACCACTGTGTTTATACAACTCTTCATTTAAGGCATGCAAATGGGATTCCCTACCTTTAAGGATTTTTCTTGAAATTTAACGTATGCACATATTACGCAAGAGAGATTCTCTGGGAAAGTTTTTGCCAAAAAGGTCAAGTGAAAATGCTAAATTTCTCTTCTTCCTCCATATCTCGGAAGTGCTCAAGGTACCATCATATAACGTGGTACATATTTATGCATGTACTACCTGACAGTGATTCTCTCGGGAATTTTAGGTTCATGGGGCCAAAGGTCAAGGGTCACTGGCCAGGTTAAAATGCTAAAATTTTACTAGAATGCTGAAATTACACTTTTTCTCCATACCATGGGAAATTACTCAATGCATAAACTAATAAAAGGATCAGAGGTCAAGTAAAAATCCTCAAATCCCCAAATACCTGGTCCCTTAATATACAGTTAGCCATTCATTCTATTTGATAAACCTAGTTCAAGGAAAGTGAACACTCAACACATTTGTAACAAACATGTCATTGTAATATTTAGCCAGTTATATGAAACTGTTGTCACACATTGTCAAGATGTATTATAGACCTATTGGGAGAACCATGCATAATGGCAGAGGCATACCAGTTGCCATAGTCACATTTCTAGTTTAAATGTTATTTTTCCTTGAATATTTTGTTTACGAAGAAGTAGTTGATTGAAAGGATTAATGTAGGATATATCTGTTCTTTCTCTTTTCCATCATCATCATTGCAGGTGCATGGCCGGTTCTAATAGACGCCTTTGTAGAACATGTCAAGCAGTCCATTCAGGGGAAGAGCACAGCAGTGTGACGATAAATGCATCTCTCCTTCTTGTCTCCTGTATGCCTCTCCTTCCTGCCAACTGCTTCACATTTTTATTACTATTATTATTTTTTGATAATTTAGTAATTCTCATGTAAGTCTGATCTTTGAGTATGTTTTCCCATTGATTTATTGAGAAACACAATTGTGTCACAATCATGCAAGGTGTGCTGCTCATGCTGTGATTTGTTTTAAGAATTGTTTGTGGTGTTGCACTTCATACGCAGGAGATACCATGGCACCAATCCCCCTTGTGTATTTTCAAGAGGAGTGCATACTAAATTAAGTGTTTCAAATGCACAGAGGCTGTCCCCCAAACCAGCAGTCTGGCCTATCTAGACAATGAGATTTATTGAACATACTTGCTCACTGCATGCATCACCTAATCAATCTTGGCTGCAAATTTGATGTAGTTTGTGAAGGTATATGTGTATATAAGAAAAAGTTATCAGATTTAGCCATAAAATCTTCTACCCAAAGCCACTGGAAATGAATATAAATAAAATCACTTTCAGATTTAAGTTATTTCTTTAACATGTAGCAGTGATGATAGTAGTTGATTTACCTAAGTTGGAATGAATTCATGAGTTACCTTTCACTCTCTCATTACCTTGGTAATTCACTTCCATACACCAGACAAGTTCAGCTTGACTTTGTAATAAAAGTCAGCTCCTTCTTGTCTTTTCCAATGTTGAGAATGTACCATGATGCTTTTGACTGTGATTATAATGATTAGTGGTGATGCTGATGATGATAGTACTGAGGAAGATTTTAATGATGAGGATGGTGATGACATTGACAATAATGACAATAATAATTGAAATGATTATCATCATCATAACTTCAACCCAATATATCATTATCATTCTTATTCTTCCATTGTTGTGAAAGGAAGTGAGTAGTTGGTTGTGTACAATGTCTGATGATGGCGGGAAGGTGTTTTTCTTGCTTCACTGATCATCCAACTAACTCGCCAAACTACAAATTTGTTATCATGCTACCATGCGAAAGACATCCGATTGGTGAATTTTGGGAGCCAAGATGCCAAAGCCATGGGGACGAAGAAACAGGAGAATTATATCAACTGAGGTACAATATGCATTAGTACTATAAAAAGTGCTGCTGTGTATTAAAACATGTGTTTCATTTCAAGTCACGAAATGTGAAAATCGGATCTGAATTTTGTTTTAAAGGAAACTGGATATCAGAGATTGCGGGTCCTCTTCATGTCAGTGCATTTGCAAACTAATGATAAACACATTGCAATTAGTTGCTATGGTACATACAGTTTGGTAGCAATTGTCATGGTGGATGCTCAGTTGATTCTTTTAGTCTCATTCTGTGTGACTTTGCAGTGAGGGAGCTCTGGAAATTATCTTTATATTGACCAGTATTGCAAGATATGTGAACCCATTACACATTATCTTTGAAAAGAAAAGAAAAACCAGTCTTGAAACCTATTCATTATAGTTGTTTATGTATATCGTCTAATTTACCAAGTCATGTTCATTTGTAACTCGAAGAAAACAGTAATTCTGCTGTTCTGACAGTGGTGTTGTGAGATGACTTCAAGTAACTGCATGTGTTTAGATCAGATGCATATAAAAAGCAGTTCCTCTCCTGTACAGCTTTCAAGTCACTGTTGAGACCATGCTGTCTGTATTGTATTGCTACAGTGTACATTTGTTGATTGCAAATCATGATCTGTTCAGACACTATTTTAGGTGCGACAAAAATGCTCGGAATGCTCAGAATCTGCACAAGTCATCTAGCCTGTGATGTACAAACAACATTACTACCTATAAAGTATCATATAAGTTTTCATGGAGAGAATAAATTTCAGTTTGACTCAAATCAGTAGGAAATCTCTGGTTTCTTAGAATCCATTGTTGGAAGAATGGTGTGTTGCCTTACAATTTTACCCATTTACACATAGAATGTCTTTTGTGCTATTACACAGGCATGGAAGATAATGCCTGGTTACTTTATCAAGCTTTCCTATGAAAAGTTGTTAGTCCAGTCGAAGAAGTGGCTGTGTAAATATCAGCCTGTGGAATAACAAGTCCAGAGTCCCTGCCATTGCAACTTCAAAGAAGAGTACAAAGTTGTCAATACTCGCCACTCTTTTTCTGCATTCATTACTATTATTGCATCAAGAGCAGAAGTTTCCCATTAAATCCAACAGTTCTTCATTCTTTTTGGTAGGTATGTAATAAAAT